>NC_092750.1:104409076-104614683 GCF_047496795.1 Chiloscyllium punctatum | reverse complement strand
GCAGGAAGGGGGGGGGAAGGAGAGGGGGAGGAAGGAGAGGGGGAGGAAGGAGATGGGGAAGGAGGGGGGAAGAAGAGGGGGCAGAAGGAAGGAGATTGTGGGGAAGGAGAGGGGGAAGGAAGGAGGTGGGGAAGGAGAGGTGGGGAAGGACGGGGAGAAGGAGAGTGGGGAAGGAAGGAGATTGGGGGAAGGGGGAATGAGATTGAGGGGATGGAGGGGAGGAAGGAGAGGGGGGAAGGAAGGAGATGGGGGGAAGGAAGGAGATGGGGAAGGAGAGGGGGGTAAGGAGAGGGGGCGGAAGGAAGCAGATGGGGGGTAGGAGAGGGGAAGAGAGGGGGGAAGGAGTGGGGGGAAGGAAGGGGTGGAAGGCGAGGGGGGAAGGAGAGGGGGAGAAGGAAGGAGAGGGGTTGAAAGGGGTTGGAGGAAGGAGATGGGAAGGAAGGAGATGGGGGGAAGGAGGGGGAAAGGAAGGAGGGGGGAAGGAAGGAGATGGGGGGAGGAAGGAGGGGGGGAGGAAGGAGATGGGAAAGGAAGGGGATGGGGAAGGAGGGGGTTAGGAGAGGAGGGGGAGGAAGTAGATGGGGGAACGAAGGAGATGGGTGGAAGGAAAGAGATGGCGGGAAAGGATGGGGGAGGAGAGGGGGGAGGAAGGAGATTGGGGGAAGGAAGGAGATGGGAAGGAGAGGGGAGGAGGAAGGAAATGGGATTGAAGGAAGGAGTTGGGGGAAGGACAGGGGAAAGAGAGGGGGGAAGGAGGGGGCAAGGAAGGTGAGGGGAAAATGAGAGTGGGAAGGAGGGGAGGAGGGAGGGAGGGGGAAGGAAGGAGATGGGGAAGGAGGGGCCGGGGGGGAAGGAAGGGGGCGGAAGGAGGGGGATGGGAAGTATGGGGGAAAGAGGGAGAGAAGGGTGAATGAGGGGGGAAGAAGGAGATAGGAGGGAAGGAAAGAGATGGGGGAAGGAGGGGGGAAGGAGGGGGGAAGGAATGAGATGGGGGGAAGGAGATGGTGGGAAGGAGAGGGGAAGGAAGGCGGAAGTAAAAGGATGGGGGGAAGGAGTGGGGGAAAGAAGGGGGAAGGAGAGAGTGATGAAGGAGAGGGGGAGATGGAAGGGAGAAGGAGAGTGGGGGGAAGGAGGGGTAGTGGGAGGAGAGAGGGGGGAAGGAGATGAGGGAAGGAGATGGGGGAAGGAAGGCGATGGGGGTGAATGGGGGGAAGGAGGGTAAGAGATGGGGGAAGGAAGGAGATGGGGGGAAGGCGATGGGGGAAGGAGATGGGGGAAGGAAGAGAGAAGGAAGGGGGAAGGAGATGGGAAAGAAGGGGGGAAGGAAGGGGGAAGCAGATGAGGGGGGAAGGAAAGGGGAAGGAAGGGGAAGGAGAAGGGGGAAGGAAGGGGGAATGGGGAAGGAAGGAGGAAAGAGAGGGAGGGGAAGGAGAGGGGGGAAGGAAGGGGGAAGGAGAGGGGGAAAGAAGGGGAAAGGAGTGGGTGAACAAAGGGGGAAGGAGAGGGGGAAGGAGAGGGGAAGGAGAGAGGGGGGAGGAGAGGGGGGAAGGAGGGGGTAAGGAGAGTGGGAAGGAAGGGGAAGGAAAAGGGGGAAGGAAGGGGAAGTGGAAGGAAGGGGGAAAGAGAGAGAGGGGAAGGAGAGGGGGGAAGGAAGGGGGAAGGAGAGGTGGGAAGGAAGGGGAAAGGAGAGGGGGGAGGAAGGGGGAAGGAGAGGGGGAAGAGAGGGGAAGGAGAGAGGTGGAGGAGATGGGGAGGAAGGGGGAATGAGAGAGGGGGAGGAGAGGGGGAAGGAAGGGGGAAGGAGAGAGGGTGTAAGGAGAGGGGGAAGCAAGGGGGAAGGAGAGAGGGGGGGAAGGAGAGGGGGGAAGGAAGGAAGAAGGAGAGAGGGGTGAAGGAAGGGGAGGAAGGAGAGGGGGAAGGAGAGGGGGGAAGGAAGGGGAGGAGAGCGGGGAAGGAGAGAGGGGCGAAGGAGAGTGGGAGGAAGGAGAGAGAGGGGAAGGAGGGGGGTAAGGAAGGTGGAAGGAATGAGGGAAGGAGGGGGGAGGAAGGAGATGGGGGAAGGAGAGGGGGAAAGGAGAGGGGGGAGGAAAGGGGGAAGGAGAGGGGGGAAGGAGAGGGCTAGGAGAGAGGCGGGAAGGAGAGAGGGGGAAAGAGACGGGGAAGGAAGGGGGAAGGAGAGAGGGCGGAAGGAGAGGGAGGAAGGAAGGGGGAAGGAGAGAGGGGGAGGGGGGGAAGGAAGGGGGAAGGAGAGAGGGGAGAAGGAGAAGGGGGAAGGAAGGAAGAAGGAGAGAGGGTGAAGGAAGGGGAAGGAAGGGGGAAGGAGAGGGGGAAGGGGAGGGAAAGGAAGGGGGAAGGTGAGAATGGGGAAGGAGAGGGGGAAGGGAGGCGGAAGGAAGGGCGAAGGAGAGGGGGGAAGCAGATGGGGGAAGGAGATGGGGGGAAGGAGAGAGGGGGAAGGAGAACGGGGGAAGGAGAGCGGGGGGGAATGAAAGCGGGGGAAGGAGATGGGGGGAAGGAGAGAGGGGGAAGGAGAGCGGGGGAAGGAGAGCGGGGGAAAGAAAGCGGGGGAAGGAGATGGGGGAAGGAAGGGTGAAGGAAGGGAAGGAGATGGGGAAGTAGATGGGGGGAAGGAGAGGGGGGAAGGAAGGGTGAAGGAGAGAGTGGGGAAGGAGAGGGGGGAAGGAAGGGGGAAGGAGAGAGGGGGAAGGAGGAGGTAAGGAAGGGGAAGGAGAGAGGGGGATGGAGAGGGGAAGGAAGGGGAAAGGAGAGAGGGGGGATGGAGAGGGGGGGAGGAAGGGGGAAGGAGAGAGGGGGGAAGGAGAAGGGGGAAGGAGAGAGGGGGAAGGAGAGAGGGGGAAGGAGAAGGGGGCAAGGTAAGAGGAAGGAGAGAGGGGGAAGGAGGTGGGGCAAGGAAGGGGGAAGGAGAGAGGGGGGAAGGAGAGTGGGGGGAAGAAGAGAGAGGGGAAGGAGGGGGAAGGAAGGTGGAAGGAATGAGGGAAGGAGGGATAGGAAGGAGATGGGGGGAAGGAGAGGGGAAAAGGAGAGGGGAAGGAAGGGGAAGGAGATGCGGAAGGAGAGGCGTAGGAGAGAGGGGGGAAGGAGAGAGGGGGAAAGGAGACGGGGAAGGAAGAGGGAAGGAGAGAGGGGAGAAGGAGAAGGGGGAAAGGTAGGAGGAAGGAGAGAGGGTGAAGGAAGGGGAAGGAAGGGGAGAAGAGGGGAAGAAGGGGAAAGAAGGGGGAGGGGGGAAGGTGAGAATGGGGAAGGAGAGGGGGGAAGGGAGGGGGAAGGAAGGGCGAAGGAGAGGGGGGAAGGAGAGGGGGAAGTAGATGGGGGGAAGGAGAGAGGGGGAGGAGAGCGGGGCAAGGAGAGCGGGGGGAAAGAAAGCGGGGGAGGAGATGGGGGAAGGAAGGGGAAGAAGGGGAAGGAGATGGGGAAGTAGATGGGGGGAAGGAGAGGGGGGAAGGAAGGGTGAAGGAAAGAGTGGGGAAGGAGAGGGGGAAGGAAGGGGGAAGGAGAGAGGGGAAGGAGGAGGGAAGGAAGGGGGAAGGAGAGAGGGGGGATGGAGAGGGGGAAGGAAGGGAAAGGAGAGAGGGGGGATGGAGAGGGGGGAAGGAAGAGGGAAGGAGAGAGGGGGGAAGGAGAAGGGGAAGGAGAGAGGGGGAAGGAGAAAGGGGGAAGGAGGCGGGGCAAGGAAGGGGAAGGAGAAGAGGGGGGAAGGAAAGTGGGGGGAAGGAGAGAGAGGGGAAGGAGGGGGGAAGGAAGGTGGAAGGAATGAGGGAAGGAGGGGGTAGGAAGGAGATGGGGAAGGAGAGGGGAAAAGGAGAGGGGGAAGAAAGGGGGAAGGAGATGGGGGAAGGAGAGGCGTAGGAGAGAGGGGGGAAGGAGAGAGGGGGAAAGGAGACGGGGAAGGAAGAGGGAAGGAGAGAGGGGAGAAGGAGAGGGGGGGAGGGTAGGAGGAAGGAGAGAGGGTGAAGGAAGGGGAAGGAAGGGGGAAGGAGAGAGGGGGAAGGAAGGGGAAAGAAAGGGGGAAGGTGAGAATGGGGAAGGAGAGGGGGGGAAGGAGGGGGAAGGAAGGGCGAATGAGAGGGGGGAAGGAGAGGGGGAAGTAGATGGGGGGAAGGAGAGGGGGGAAGGAAGGGTGAAGGAGAGAGTGGGGGAAGGAGAGGGGGGAAGGAAGGTGGAAGGAGAGAGTGGGGAAGGAGAGTGGGAAGGAAGGGGAAAGGAGAGAGGGAGGAAGGAGAGGGTGGAAGGAAGGGGGAAGGAGAGAGGGGGGATGGAGAGGGGAAGGAGAGGGGAAGAGAGAGAGAGAGGGGGTAAGGAGCGGCGGATGCGAAGGCCGGAGCGAGAGAGGGAGGAAGGAGATGGTGGGCAGGAGCAAGGGAGGAAAGGAGAGGAGAGGGTGTAAGGAGAGGGGGGAGGAGGCTGTCGCGTTACCTTCGCGAGGGGCTGGTCTTGGTGGTCCTGGCTCGTGGGAGGCCGGAGCCGGGGGCCTCTCGCTGGCCGCGCTGGTTGCAGGAAGGAAGAGAGGAGCTGGGAAGAGACTGTGGCAGAGGGGGCCCGGGCCGAGTGGGCCGGGGAGTCTCTGTGTGTGTCCTGCGCTAGTTGTTTTCACTCGCCCTGAAGCCGGACGAATGTCGGCTGAGGGAAGGAAGAGATGGCGGGTAAGGAAGGGGGAAAGGACAGGGGCGGCAGGGGTGGACCGTGGGCCCGGGCCCTCCCGGGTTCCGTCCTTTTTCCTTCTCGTTTGCATTCCGTCCAGGTCCTTCGCTGGGGGGTACCTTGCTGAAGCTCAGATGGTTCGGCGTCTGGCAGAGGGGAGGGGCCGGGAAGACGTGGGGGGAAGAAGGGTTGTAGGGGGTAGTGTAATTTTAAACGGTTAGCTGCCTTTTAGTCTTTTCTACCTCATAGTAAACACAAGCAGACACTCGAAACTGTTGCCGGACCCCTCCCCCACGTTTATATGAATGAAACAGTCTGTAACCAGCTATTCCTCGATAGTTGCGAGGCCGCCCCTTAACCCCAGTTGTCCACCATCCTCCCTATAAGGGAAGAACGGGAAGCTCAAACACCTGCTTGGGCCCAGTGAATGATAAAAGAATCCCAGGCACCAGAACCCAAACAAGGAAAACAGTGCGGAATCCGAGCACTCGTTGGTCAAGGCAGCAGTAGTACACCCAGCCCACATATACATGTATATAATGTGTGGAGATTACTATGCTTGTGTGTGTGTACCTTTGGGAACAGCACCCGACTTTGCAAAGTTGAATGAAAAGTTTTGGACTGACTCCTCCGTGTCTTTGTTCCTGGGAAGGGAAATGAAAAGTGCCGTAGATGGGGCTGGATAGCTACCTATCTCGCACAATTGGGGGCTCCTCCGGGATGAAATAATTATTGCCGGGGGGGGCAGTCTCTTCGGCTCACGGATCAAGCCTGATTACAACAAAGACGCGTCTAGTATATATTTATACTTCTCACTGATCGGCTTGGTCCGTTGGCCGTCGGCCAAGGGACGATGTGACCCGGCTCATTTAAAAATAATTTTGAATCCTGGAAAAGGAACACACGGACGAGTGCTGGACGACCGGTTAGTGACTATACACGGGGGTACACACATTTAAAAAGGCCAGACAACTCCGTGCACGGATCAAGGTAAGAGATTCTTTTGTTCTTCCTTGTTGGCCGCGTGGTTTTGACGGTCATCTGTGAAAACGCTTTGGGCGTTTAAGACCAGGACTGAAGATAAACCACGGGAAATTGTGGTTTTGACGGTCATCTGTGAAAACGCTTTGGGCGTTTAAGACCAGGACCGAAGATAAACCATGGGAAATCAGACTTCTAGATTTACTAAGGAAAAGTCAGGGTAAGACTGCAAATGGGAAAGAAATACCCCCCGATAGTCCATTAGGTCGGAAGTTAAGTCTATGGACGGACAGTAGTAGAACGAAGGACTTAAAGAAAGAGACCATGATAAAATATTGTTGTTTTATATGGACCAAAGAACCTATCCGCGCCCCCTCGGTAGTTTCGCCCGAGTATGGGGTCTGATGAAGACTGGGTGTGTCAAATCCTAAATGTATATGTTAACAGAAAACAACCGTTTGACCCAGAGGAGAGCAAATATGCCGCCGCCTGGTTGGCGGGTGACGGCGAGAGTCCCACGCGTCTCTATCCTCTGATTCCCCAAACAAGACCCGAGGAAGCCCCAGAAGTCTTGGGACATCCTCACCGACGGTTTGCCACCATCTTCCCCGCCCCCGTATATACCACCCGCGCACGACCAGGCGTCCAGCGCGGACCTCCCTCCTGCGATGGATAATTCCGAGTCCCAGCAGGCTACGACCAGTGAGGAAGGGACTGCTGGGGGGGTGTACAGGAGGGGGCACAGAACTCACCCCAGGCACTAGGAAATCAGTCCGACTCGAGATGCGGAGAGGTCGAGAAGAGGGATTGAGAGCTGGGAGGAGTGATAATATTGAACAGCTGAACCCCTTACGAGAGGTGCCGTTTGGGAACGAACGGACCGGGTTTGTAGTACAACCTTTAAATTCTGGGGATATCCGGCAACTCCGTAATGAACTACCCCGTCTACTGGACGACCCCGTCAGTGTGGGAATACAACTGGACCAATTTCTGGGGCCCAGTATATACACATGGGCTGAACTGCAGGCCATGATGAGAATACTATTTAATTACAATGAAATTGTTATGATCCGGAATAGTGCAATGGCCATTTGGGATAGGGAGCATCAGGACGGCCCTCAGCGTGGAGAGCAGAAGTACCCCTTAGAGGACCCCCGGTGGGATCATAACGACGCGGGGGGAAGGGCCAATATGACAGACCTCAGAAGCCTTATAATCAGGGGAATCCAAACCTGCGTGCCCAAACAGCGGAATTTAGCAAAAGCAATTTGAAGTTGGACAGAAAAAGGATGAATCCCCGAGTGAGTTTTTAGACCGTTTGCGGGAGTCCATGCGAAAGTATTCAGGTTTAGACCCCGATGGGGAAATAGGCAAGAGCATGCTTAAGGTGCACTTTGTGACTAAGTCATGGCCTGACATTCAGAAGAAATTACAGAAAGTGGAGGATTGGGCTGAAAAGGATGTTGCAGAATTATTACGGGAAGCACAGAAGGTGTACGTTCAGAGGGATGTAATAAGGGAGAAACATAAGACAAAAATGATGGTGGCAGCCGTACGGGAAGCTTGTAAGTCCACCGGAATGGGGAGAGAGATTATGGGGTGGAAAGAGGAACGTCGAAGAAAAGTTGGAGAGGGAGAGAAGCGAGACGGGGCAGAAGTGAGAGAGGAGGATCTTATGGAATTGAGCGCCCTCAGAATGCCGGATGTTACCATTGCGGGAAACTGGGACACTTCAAAAGGGATTGTCCCGAGTTTTAAAAGGGAAAGAGAAGGGATGTATGAAATGGAGTGTGAACAAATGGATTAGGGAAGTCAGGGGAGGATCGGAACACGGGCCTACCAAGAACCCCTGGTAAATTTACGGGTGGGCCCATTTAGACAAGATGTTACCTTCTTAGTTGACACAGGCGCTGGCAGGTCCTCAATTCCCTCCATCCGAGGGGGGTTGGCTTCCAAGCTAAAACATTAAACATTTCAGGAGTTAAGGGTGGGGTTTTTAGTGCGAGAATATTCGAACCACAACCCTTGCGGCTGGAGGAGGAGGAACTCCAGGTTGAACTCCTTCACCTCCCCCATCTTCCCTATGGGTTGTTGGGACGGGATTTGATAGTCCGTTTCGGATTGCGAATAGAAGTGGGAGAAGAGGAAGAATTAGCCGTTACCATGTCATACCTTAGTGAGTCCGATTGACAGAGATAGACCCTAGGGTTTGGGTCGCCAAAGGGAACCGGGGGGGACTCGCAATTCGACCTGTGGAGGTAAAATTAAAGCCCCAGAGCCCCGACGTCAGAGTGCGCCAATACCCCATCTCTTGGGAAGGGAGGCAGGGCCTGAAGACAGTTATGGAAGACCTAATAAAAGATGGATTGGTAGAGCCCTGTATGTCACGATACAATTCCCCAATCCTGCCAGTCCGGAAGTCGGATGGGAGCTACTGAATGGTCCAAGACCTAAGGGAGGTAAATAAAATTGTCCAAGTACGGCACCCTGTGGTACCGAACCCATACACTATTCTGGGGCGAATTCCCCCGGACCACGGCTGGTTTAGTGTTATAGACTTAAAGGATGCCTTCTGGGCGTGTCCCCTGGACAAGGACAGTAGGGATCTTTTTGCTTTGAATGGGAGGATCCTGATACTGGCAGAAAACAACAGTACAGGTGGACCGTACTCCCCCAAGGATTCACTGAGTCCCCGACTCTGTTCGGGCAGATTCTGGAACAATTATTGGAGGGACTAACCTTGTCCCCGCCCTTAAGCTTATACAATATGTGGACGATCTCCTTTTATCCGGACCGGCGGAGGAGGACGTCCTACTTGGGACTAATGCCCTGTTAAATTACCTAGCTGAGAAGGGGTTAAGAGTGAGTCAGAAGAAGCTCCAATATGTTGAGAAAGAGGTTAAGTACCTGGGGACACTTGATAAGCCAGGGACAGAAACAAATAAGTCCGGAAAGAGTGCGGGCAATAATCGAACTAGGCCTCCCAACGACCAAGAGGGAGTTGCGGAAGTTCTTGGGACTCTTAGGCTATTGTCGGTTATGGATAGACGACTATGCCCCCCTTACTAAAGACTTGTACCTAAAACTCATTGAGGAGGCACCCAACAGAATAAAATGGGAGGAGGAGGAGAAAAAGTTAATTGAAATCCTAAAAGGAAAATTGATGGCCGCACCTGTTTTAAGCTTGCCGGATTTTAGTAAGACATTTCGCCTCTTTGTGAACTCCAGAAAGGGAACCGCTCTTGGAGTATTGACCCAGGACTGGGGGGGTAAAAGGAAGCCCGTGGCTTTCCTGTCAAAAATTCTGGATCCAGTCTCCCGAGGGTGGCCCGGAGTGTGTCCAAGCGGTGGCAGCCACGGCAAAGCTGGTAGAGGAAAGCAGGAAGTTGACTTTCGGGGCCCCCTTGACAGTCACTACTCCCACCAGGTTCGAACCTATCCTGAATCAGAAGGCCGGGGAGGTGGCTGACTGACTCGAGAATTCTGAAATATGAAGCCATATTGTTAGACCGAGAAGACCTCCGAATAGAAGTCGGGGGCTGCCAGAACCCGGCGGACTTCCTTTGGAAAGGGGAGGGCGAGGAGGAACTGGAACACTGCTGTTCAGACATAATAGAGTACCAGAGTAAAGTGAGGGAAGTTCTGAGGGATACCCCCTTACATGCAGGAAGGCGGTGGTACATTGATGGGTCCTCTCGAGTGATAGATGGGAAGAGACACAACGGTTATGCAGTCATTAGTGAGACTGGTTGGGAATTAGTGGAAAGTGGACGGCTACTGAATGTCTGGTCCCGCACAAACGTGCGAATTGTACGCCTTGCACCGGGCTCTGAGGAATTTAAAGGGAATAGCCGGGACAATCTACACTGACTCTAAGTATGCCTTTGGGGTAGTACACACCTTTGGGAAGATCTGGAAAGAAAGGGGAATGATAAATAGTAGAGGAAAGGAGTTGGTCCACGAGGAACTAGTAGCCATGATCTTGGAGGATTTGTTGCTGCCATAAGAGATTGCTGTAGTACATGTGAAAGGACACCAGAAAGACGATAAAATAGAGACCCTGGGGAATCAATTGGCAGATGAACAGGCAAAATTGGCTGGGATGGGGAAGGAAGTAATAAACTGCCTGGTAAGGATTCCACAGATATCCGAAATTACCGAAGTGCCCACGTTTACTGACAAAGAAGAAACTCTTCTCGCGTCTCTGGGGGGTACAAAGGATAGGGAAGGCAAGTGGACCTTACCCGATAGCCGCCAGCTACTAAATCGACCGTTGACGCGGGACATTATTGCCCGTTTACACCAAGGGGGTCACTGGGCGCCCAGGCACTGTGTGATGCCTTCCTGCGCCGATATGCTCACCCTGGTCTGTACACGTAGCCAAGCAGGTCACAGGAGATTGCATAACATGTCGAAAGATTACCAAAAGGGGGCTGCGGCAGCATGCAAGACAAGGGGTAGGAGTCCGGCCTATAGGCCGTTTGAGTATATCCAGGTAGATTACACTGAGCTCCCCCCTATAGGTCGCCTGAAGTATCTATTAGTAGTGGTAGATCACCTGACAGGATGGGTGGAAGCTTTCCCCACTACCACGGCAACGGCAACTCAGGTTAGCAAGATTCTACTCGAGCAAATCATCCCACGATTTGGGCTACCCCGCGCTATTGACTCTGACCAGGGGAGCCACTTCACCTCGACCGTCCTCCAGAATGTAGTGCAAGCAATGGGGGATTGACTGGGATTTGCACACCCCCTGGCATCCCTCCTCCTCGGCAAGGTCGAAAGAATGAACCAGACCATCAAAAAGCAGCTAACCAAGCTCACTAGTGAAATCGGCCTGCCTTGGACCAAATGCCTACCCCTTGCCCTGTTGCAAATTCGCACCCAGCCAAGGCGGGATTTGGGCGTCTCCCCTTTCGAAATGTTATTTGGCCTCCCGTTCCATGGGCCGAAGGGGGAACCTCCTGTATTTGAGTCTCGGGATATGTTTGTGCAAAAATATTGTGGTGGCTCTGGGGTCTGCTCTATCTCGTTTACGCCAACAGGGACTTTTGGCACAGACGCCGCCCCTCGAGTTTGCGGTGCACACCGTCAAGCCGGTCAGTGGGTCCTGATTAAAAGCTGGAAGCAACGTACCCTCGAACCAACTTGGGATGGTCCCTTCCTGGTACTTTTGACGACCGAAACGGCTGTCCGTACGGCCGAAAAGGGCTGGACACATTACACTCGAGTCAAGGGACCAGTGCCACAACCGACGGAGGACGAACGAACCTCTCTGACAAAGGCATCTAAGGAACAGAGACTCTGAGAACGAACTAATCGGACTTTGGCGAGTCCTAAAGGAACTGTGCCCTCGGGCTACGGGTGTCGCGACAAAATGCGGTCAATCGTATTGTTAACTTGCTATGCCATTGTCCTTGGGCTGGGTCATAGTGTGCGTGTTACCCAATTGGCCTCCGGATGAAACAAATAGAGGACCATCAGTGGTTCACCATCTCCGTGCTTGCCAACCAATCAACACAGACACTTAGCTTAGACCTATGTGAGTTGGTGCCCTGTAGGACTAAAAGTCAACTGAATCAAACTAAGCAGAATCTAGAGAGAGAAAGGGGATTCCAGGGTCAGACGTTAGTATTACAATTGTATGGTAGGGAAGGCCTAAATAGGCCTCCAGCCCCCGGGGTCCAGGCCTATGGTGTCAGTTGTCCGTGATCCCATCACCCCTGGACGAGATTGTGGGCATAATCAGTGCAATCCGCTTTATCTGACCATAAAGAACTTGGAAAAGAACGAGGCGAGACTTAATAGAACAATAGTGGGTATTAGAGTTGGGGGCCAGGCAGGATGGAGGGGGATGCAGCTGTGCTGCACGTATATCACGGTCATTGAAGCTGAGTCTGGGGGCTCATCCACCACTGATAAGCAGGAAAAGATTAGAATAATTGAGACAACGGATTTGGAAAAGACCTTTGAAATAGAAACGGGATACGGGGAGGCGAATGCCTGGATGGAATGGGTCAAATATACTGTGAGGAGAATGAAAAAGAGTTATTGCTACGCATGCACGAGTGCCCGCCCTAACGCTCAGGTGGTCCCATTCCCGCTGGGATGGGAGAAACACCCACGAGCCATGGACTGCATGATAAGGCTGTACCAGGACCGAGAGGCCTGGAACGACTCCACTTGTTGACCCTTGAGTTTGAAGTTTCCCCCCCGTCAGGTCTGAGGGGGCGCCCCGCCCGCCATCATTCTCAGGGGTAAAGGGTACGCACCAGGCCTGCGTCTCTCGGACGGGACTACAGTGGGACGACGATGTGGGGACATTTGACAAGTGCAGCGGATCAATTCGGCTGGTCAATGAAACTACCAGGGGCGGGAATTACTCCCACATTCATGTGCCTAGGGCAGACCTCTGGTGGTACTGTGGTGGGAGGGTTCTGCGACCGACCCTGCCCCAAAAATGGACGGGCACTTGTGCGATCGTTCAATTGGCCATCCCATTCACCCTGGTATTCGAAAAACAAGAGCAAACCCCGTTCTAGTGAAGACTGAGAGAGCTTTGGAGACCTCTTTCGATGATAACATATATTTAGATGCCATAGGGGTCCCCCAGGGGTGTTCCTGACGAATACAAGGCTAGGAACCAGATAGCGGCGGGTTTTGAGTCGTCATTGTTCTGGTGGGTGACCATCAATAAGAATGTGGATTGGATTAATTATATTTACTACAATCAGCAAGAGTTTCATTAATTATACCCGGGATGCAGTGAAAGGAATAGCAGAACAACTGGACGCCACTAGTAGGATGGCGTGGGAAAATAGCTTGGCCTTAGACATGATGTTGACAGAGAAGGGGGGTGTTTGTGTCATGATAGGCACTCAGTGCTGCACTTTCATCCACAACAACACAGCCCCTGATGGGTCCATCACCCGCGCCCTGATGGACTCACCACATTGGCGGACGAACTGGCCGAAAACTCGGGCATCGACTGTGGCCTCACGGACTGGTTGGAAGCTTGGTTCGGTAAAGGGACGGGGGTGGTCGTTCCCTTTCTTGTCTCATGTATAGTGGTGGCAGGAGTACTCACTGCCCTTGGGTGTTGCGTTATTCCCTGTGTCCGGGGATTAACTCAACGACTGATCGAAACCGCACCCTGACTAAGAAGGATGTTCCCTATGGGCAGGTTGAACGAATAAATCTCGAGATGGAACAACGTGAATCCCTCTTGGGCGGGGGTAGTATTAGAGACGGGCAGTTTGATGAACAAGCTCGGGAGTTATTAAATGCCCTGGAGAAGAAACTTACAGTTGAAAAATTACAGGCCGTAAGAAAGACACGGGGGATTTGTAGGGGGTAGTGTAATTTTTAAACGGTTAGCTGCCTTTTAGTCTTTTCTACCTCATTGTAAACACAAGCAGACACTCGAAACTGTTGCCGGACCTCCCCCACGTTTATATGAATGAAACAGTTGTAACAGCTTTCCTCGATAGTTGAGAGACTGCCCTTAACCACAGTTGTACAACATCATCCATATAAGGGAAGAACGGGAAGCTCGAACACTGATTGGCCAAGTGAATAACAAAATAATCGCAGGCACCAGAACCCAAATAAGGAAAACAGTGGGGAATCATAGCACTCGTTGGTCAAGGCAGCAGTAGTAGACCCAGCCCACATATACATGTATATAATGCGTGGAGATTACTATGCTTGTGTGTGTGTACCTTGGGAACAGCACCCGACTTTGCAAAGTTGAATGAAAAAGTTTTGGACAGACTCCTCCGTGTCTTTGTTCCTGGGAAGGGAAATAAAAAGTGCCGTAGATGGGGCTGGATAGCCACTTATCTCGCACAATTGGGGCTCGTCCGGGATGAAATAATTATTGCTGGGGGGGGCACAGTCTCTTCGGCTCACGGATCAAGCCTGATTACAACAAAAACGCGTCTAGCATATATTTATACTTCTCACTGATCAGCTTGGTCCGTCGGCCGTCGGCCAAGAGACGATGTGACCCGGCTCATTTAAAAATAATTTTGAATCCTGGAAAAGGAACACACGGACGAGTGCTGGGACGACCGGTTAGTGACTAAACACGGGGGTACACACATTTAAAAAGCCAGACAACTCAGTGCACGTATCAAGGTAAGAGATTCTTTTGTTCTTCCTTGTTGGCCGCGTGGTTTTGACGTCATCTGTGAAAACGCTTTGGGCGTTTAAGACCAGGACTGAAGATAAACCACGGGAAATTGTGGTTTTGACGGTCATCTGTGAAAACGCTTTGGCGTTTAAGACCAGGACCGAAGATAAACCATGGGAAATCAGATTTCTAAGGAAAAGTCAGGGAAGACTGCAAATGGGAAACAAATACCCCCCCGATAGTCCATTAGGTCGGAAGTTAAGTCTATGGACGGACAGTAGTAGAACGAAGGACTTAAAGAAAGAGACCATGATAAAATATTGTTGTTTTATATGGACCAAAGAACCTATCCGCGCCCCCTCGGTAGTTTGACCCGAGTATGGGTCTGATGAAGACTGGGGTGTGTCAAATCCTAAATGTATATGTTAACAGAAAACAACCGTTTGACCCAGAGGAGAGCAAATATGCCGCCGCCTGGTTGGCGGGCGACGGCGAGAGTCCCACGCATCTCTATCCTCTGATTCCCCAAACAGACCCAAGGAAACCCAGAAGTCTTGGGACATCCTCACCGACGGTTTGCCACCGTCTTCCCCGCCCCCGTATATACCACCCGTGCACGACCAGGCATCCAGCGCGGACCTCCCTCCTGCGACGGATAATTCCGAGTCCCAGCAGGCTACGACCAGTGAGGAAGGGACTGCTGGGGGGGGGCACAGGAGGGGGCGCAGACTCACCCCAGGCACTAGGAAATCAGTCCGACTCGAGATGCGGAGAGGTCGAGAAGAGGGATTGAGAGCTGGGAGGAGTGACAATATTGAACAGCTGAACCCCTTACGAGAGGTGCCGTTTGGGAATGAATGGACCGGGTTCGTAGTACAACCTTTAAATTCTGGGGATATCCGGCAACTCCGTAATGAACTACCCCGTCTACTGGACGACCCCGTCAGTGTGGGAATACAACTGGACCAATTTCTGGGGCCCAGTATATACACATGGGCTGAACTGCAGGCCATGATGAGAATACTATTTAATTACGATGAAATTGTTATGATCCGGAATAGTGCAATGGCCATTTGGGATAGGGAGCATCAGGACGGCCCTCAGCGTGGAGAGCAGAAGTACCCTTAGAGGACCCCGGTGGGATCATAACGAAGCGGGGGGACGGGCCAATATGAAAGACCTCAGGTGACCTCGCCCACTCTCCCTCTGTCCCCTCACTCACTCTCGCCCACTCTCTCTCTCGCCCACTCTCTCTCTCGCCCACTCTGTCTCACCCCCATTCTCTCACTCCCACTCTTTCTCTCGCCCACTCTCTGTCTTGCCCACTATCTGTCGCACACACTCTCGCCCACTCTCTCTCTCGCCCTCTCACTCTTTCACCCACTCTCTCGCTCTCGCCCACTCTCTGTCTCGCCCTCTCTCTCGCCAACTATGTCCCTCTTTCCCCCTCTCACTCTCACCCACACTCTCTCTCTCACCCACTCTCTTTCACCCACTCTTTCTCTCTCTCACCCACTCTCTCTCACACAATCCTCTCTTTCACCCAGTCTCTCTCTCGCCCACACTCCCTCTCGCCCACACTCTCTCTCGCCCACTCTCCCTCTGTCCCCTCACTCACTCTCGCCCACACTCTCCCTCACGCACTCTGTTTCACCCCCATTATCTCACTCCCAATCTTTCTCTCGCCCACTCTCCCTCGCCCACTATCTGTTGCACACACTCTCACCCACTCTCTCTCTCGCCCTCTCACTCTCTCACCCACTCTCTCTCTCGCCCACTCTCTCTCTCGCCCTCTCACTCTCTCACCCACTCTCTGTCGTCCACTCTCTCTCTCTCGCCTTCTCTTTCTCTATCGCCTACTCATTCTCTCGCCTTCACTCTCTCTCACCCACTCTTTCTCTCACCTACTCTTTCTCTATCGCCCACACTCTGTCTCAACCACTCTCTCTCTTGCCCACTCTCTCACTCTCGCCCATTCTCAGTCTCACCCACCTTTCTGTCTAGCCCACACTCTCTCTTGCCCACTCTCTCTCGCCCACTCTTTCACTCTCGCCCACTCTCTCTCGCCCACTCTCTCTCTCGCCCACTCTCTCTCTTGCCCACTCTCTCTCTCTCGCCCACTGTCCCCTCTCTCGGTCCCCCTGTCTCTCACCCCCTCTCTCTGCCCCCCTCTCTCTGTCGCCCTCTCTCTGCCCCCTCTCTGTCACCATCTCTCTTTCCCCCCTCTCTCTGTCCCCCTCCCTCTTTCCCCCCACACTCTGTCGCCCCTCTCTCTGTCCCCCTCTCTCTGCCACCACACTCTCTCTCCCCCCTCGCTCTCTCCCCCCTTTCTTTGTCCCCAATTTCTCTGTCCCCATCACTCTGTCGCCCTCTCTCTGTCGCCCTCTCTCTGCCCCCTGTCTGTCACCGTCTCTCTGTCCCTATCTCTCTGTCCACCCCCCCCCCCCGTACCCCTCTCTCGGCCTCCTCTCTCTGTCGCCCTCTCGCTGCCCCCTCTCTGTCACCATCTCTCAGTCCCCCTCTCTCACTCTGTCCCCCCGTCTATCTGTTGCCCCTCTCTCTGTCCCCCCTCTCTGTTCTGCCTCTATCTGTCCACCCTCTCTGTCCCCCCTCTCTCTGACACCCTCCTCTCTCTGTCCCCTTCTCTCTATAGCCCTCTCTCTGTCCCCTCTCTCTCTGTCCCCCTCTATCTCTCTGTGCCCCTCTCTCGCTGTCCCTTTCTCTCTGTTCCCCTCTCTCTGTTCCCCTCTCTCTGACCCCCTCTTTCTCTTTCCACTCTCTCTCCCTTCTCTCTCCCCTCTCTCTCTGTCCCCCCTCTCTCTATCTGGGCCCCACTCTCTCTGTCCCTCTCTCTCTGTTCCCCTCTCTCTGTCCCCCTCTCTCTCAGTCCCCCTCTCTCTCTGACCCCCTCTGTCGCCCTCTCTCTTTGACCCCCCCTTTCCCCCTCTCTCTGTCCCCTCTCTCTCTGTTCCCCCCTCTCTCTGTCCCCTCTCTCTTTATGACCTCCCCTATATCTCTCTCTCTCCCTCCCTCTCCTTATCTTCTCTCTCTCCCTCTCTCCCTCTCTCACTCTCTCTCTCTCTCACTCTCTCCCTCACTCTCTCCCTCACTCTCTCTCTCACTGTCTCTCTCACTCTCTCTCTCTCACTCTCTCTCTCACACTCTCTCTCTCTCTCACTCTCTCTCACTCTCTCTCTTCTCTCTCTCTCACTCTCTCTCTCACTCTCTCTCTCACTATCTCTCAAACTCTCTCTTCTCTCTCCACTCTCTCTCCACTCTCTCTGCACTCTCTCTCCACTCTCTCTGCACTCTCTCTCTACTCTCTCTCCACTCTCTCTCCACTCTCTCTCCACTCTCTCTCCACTCTCTCTCACTCTCTCTCCCTCTCTCCCTGCTCCTTCGCTCTTTCTCCATCTTCTCTCACTCTCGATCCCCCTACCTTGGTCTCTCTCTCCCCACCTCCCCCCGTTTCTCCTCTGACTGAATCTCTCTCTTTGGTCCTTCCCTCTTCCTCTGACCCAGAGACTGGGGTTTGGTGATGAGGCTGCATGTGGGGGGGGGGGGGGGGGGGGGGGTGGGGGTGAGATGATCGAGAGAAGTGGGAGGTGGGGAAAATGGGGTAGAGACAGAATTGCGGGAGGGAGACAGAGACGGCAGGAGACAGAGAGTAAGTGTGAGGGTGAGGTGGAGAGAGGACAATTGAGGCAGGTGGAGAAACTCATGTTGGGGGTGTGTGAGAGAGAGGGGGAGAGTGAGGCAGAAAGAATAGTGGAGGCAGGTGCAGAAACTGGGGTTGGGCGCTGTCTGAGAAGGGACGAGAGAGAGTGAAAGGGAGAGGTGGTGAGAAAGAGAGAGTGTGCAGAAAGAGAGAGAGGGAGAGAACTGAGGAGGAAAAGTGGGGGTGAGGAAATGGGGAGGCCAGGTTGGAGTGGGGGGGAGTCAGAGGGAGTTACACACAGCTCCTGAGCTCAGGGCGTGGTGCCCTCCCCTTCCCTGAGGACCAGGACTTGGGGCTGAGTCTGTCTCCTCTCCAGCTCAGCTTCTCCAACACAAAGACACACAACAACATCGGTCACTCTGCTGCTCAGCACGCTTTAATCAACATTTTTATTGGTTACAAATGGAAGTGATGGATACAGTCAGTGGGATGGTGCCTTTTCTCACTGGCCCCTGAGTTGTGAGAAACATTGAAATGTTTCCCTGTAACCCCCCTGTGGGATAAGGATGGACAAACCAGCGCTACCCCCAGTCTGTTACCATAGCGACAGGCTGCTCCATCGCTGAAACACTGAACTGAAATGAGAAAATCCCGGATGGATTGATTAATGTGAGAATTTGATGGATGGATGGATTTGGGTGAAGGGATATTTCAGCACATCCTTCAGCTGCTGCCTGAACTTAGTCTGGGTCACGGCATAAATCGCGGTGTTTGTGCAGCAACTGAGGAGCTGCAGCATGAAGCACAATTCCCGCACAAAGGGATGGAGATACACAGACCGATACCCAATCGACCACATCCGGTTCCATATAGAATATAACATGAACATTGACCATAACAGGATGAAATTGGCCGAGATCACAAACAGTAAAATGATGGATTTTTTTCGGTTTCTCATTTCAGTGTCAGACTGAGCGTCCCCATTGGTGTGAGCGCGGAGTCTCCTGCGGGCTCTGCTGGTCACTAAAATGTGTCTGACGGTGAGAACATTGAGCAGCAGAATCAGGAGAAATGGGACACACGGGGTTAGAATGTGGTGGAGGAACTCGATTGTGACCCAGACACTGGAGAATAGAACAGCGGCTGTTCCATCACAAAACCGGGGGGTGTTCACCAGCCAATACCGAGCCTCGAGCATAAAATACCAGAAAATGTTCTTTAAACAGCTCAGCACAGTCACTGCTCCCAGAACCACAGCCGCCGTTTTCTCACTGCAATATTTACTTTTAAGCTTCTGGCAACAAATGGCCACAAACCGATCAAAGGTGAAAGTGACGGTGAACCAGACAGAGCAGTCAGTGGCTGCATAAACCAGGACGGCGTGGATATTACACACGGGGACGGAGTACATCAGGAAATAAAACTGTTCCCGATAAATAATGGGAATGTGTCTCAGGATCAGGTCGAGGATAATGACCAGGAGATCCGCCGCTGCCATGGCCCCCAGGTAACGTCTGACACATGGACACAATCCACAATCTTTATAAAGCAGGACGTAGATGGTCACTACGTTAACTGTGAGGAAGGAAAACAAACCCATTATCCATCAGACTGGAGGCAAAGGGACCCGTTTGATCGGGGACCCAGTGAGATTTTCAAATGTGTCCCTGTATTCAGGGATTTATTAAAATATTTGGAGCTGGAATTAGAAATGGGAAGATCGGAATTACTGACAAAAATGTGACATAAACCACAAGAAACCCTCCCTCCACAAACACACAGAGACACATCCATAAGGACAGATCGTTTCTCGAACATTCCCACACTCTCGATCACTCGAGAGCAGACACAGGTCACTCCTTCCCAGTTCCTAATACGGAGGGTGGAAATGTTGCTGTCCTGAAGGATTCTCTCCCAGTTTCCTGAAGACAAACGGAGTTTGGGAATTCCTGTATTTTGGTCTAAATTGTGGTCGATCCTGTGTCGTGAAGAAATGTAAACGCAGGGAAAACGTATTCCCCCCTTTAACTGCCTGAGGGCCCTTCGGAACAGTGACTCCTTCTCCCTGGAACGGGATCTCATCCCTCAGGATCTTATCGTTTGTTCAATTCACTGACGTCCGGTCGTTCACAAACAATGTCAGGGACAGAACGTTCCAGGGAATGACAGTTATAGAATGTCAGGGACAGAACGTTCCGGGGAATGTCAGTTGTAGAATGTCGGGGACAGAACGTTCCGGGGAATGTCAGTTATAGAATGTCAGGGACAGAACGTTCCGGGGAATGTCAGTTATAGAATGTCGGAGACAGAACGTTCCGGGGAATGGCAGTTATAGAATGTTGGCGACAGAACGTTCCGAGGAATGTCAGTTATAGAATGTCAGGGACAGAACTTTCCGGGGAATGTCAGTTATTGAATGTCAGGGACAGAACGTTCCGGGGAATGTCAGTTATAGAATGTCGGAGACAGAACGTTCCGAGGAATGTCAGTTATAGAATGTCAGGGACAGAACGTTCCGGGGAATGTCAGTTATTGAATGTCAGGGACAGAACTTTCCGGGGAATGTCAGTTATAGAATGTCGGAGACAGAACGTTCCGAGGAATGTCAGTTATTGAATGTCAGGGACAGAACGTTCCGGGGAATGGTAGTTATAGAATATTGGGGACAGAATATTCCAGGGAACCCCTTGACCTGTCCATGACCTTTCCCCCCTACCCACCCCACCAACATGATGACCTGTGCCTGGAGTGACATTAACATTAATGGGGTGAGAGACGGAGGGTCCAATCACAGGAATGGGAAATAAAGGCATTGCCCGAGCAGATGAAATGGTTAGATATACCACATTCTCAATCCACCTCCCAGAACCAGCCCAGACACTATACACCCAGAGGAGATATCTGTTCACCGTGGAACACGGTGCAGACCAGGCCAGTGTCCTGCTCAGTACAACCCAGCAATCTGTCCAGATTCATCCATTACACTGGTCAATACAACCTAGCAATCTGGCCAGAGTGGAACACTGTGCATATCAGATCAGGGCATTATCTATAATGCCACATCACATGTCTGTCCAGCGCGGTGAGAAGTGCAGACCACAGCAGTTCATTGATCTATAAACCCAGATTAGATATTTGTCCAGCACTGGGAGCTGTGCAGATCACAACAGGACATTATCTATAAATCTCAACCAGATAGTCTGACCAGCACAGCGACCATTCACAGTGGTCACATGTGAATTAATCTGTAAACCAGGATTAATCTGAAAATCTGTAAAATGTAGGACTGTGTACACCACCTCAATACATTGATCTGTAACCCAGGTTCTGTTCGCCTCCCAGCATGTAGGACTGTGTACCCCACCCCAGTGCATTGATCTGTAACCCCGGAGCAGTTACCCTCCCAGCATGTAGGACTGTGTACCCCACCCCAGTGCATTGATCTGTAACCCAGGAGCAGTTACCCTCCCAGCATGTAGGACTGTGTACCCCACCCCAGTGCATTGATCTGTAACCCAGGAGCAGTTACCCTCCCAGCATGTAGGACTGTGTACCCCACCCCAGTACATTGACCTGTAACCCCGGAGCAGTTACCCTCCCAGCATGTAGGACTGTGTACCCCACCCCAGTGCATTGATCTGTAACCCCGGAGCAGTTACCCTCCCAGCATGTAGGACTGTGTACACCACCCCAGTGCATTGATCTGTAACCCCGGAGCAGTTACCCTCCCAGCATGTAGGACTGTGTACCCCACCCCAGTACATTGATCTGTAACCCAGGAGCAGTTACCCTCCCAGTATGTAGGACTGTGTACACCACCCCAGTGCATTGATCTGTAAACCAGGAGCAGTTACCCTCCCAGCATGTAGGACTGTGTACCCCACCCCAGTGCATTGATCTGTAAACCAGGAGCAGTTACCCTCCCAGCATGTAGGACTGTGTACATCACCCCAGTACATTGATCTGTAACCCAGGAGCAGTTACCCTCCCAGCATGTAGGACTGTGTACATCACCCCAGTACATTGCTCAGTAACACTGTGTTATATCCCTGCCCAGCGTGGGGAAACTTGCAGCCAATGCTGGAAGTGACAGGATGTGCAGCTGACACCCATTTCCAGCTCCAACTCTCTATTGTGCCCTGACAAGGGGGTGCTGTGGATGTGAACATCACTGCCAGAGAGATACAGAGGTGGAGGGGGAATCAGTTTAAACAATAACAAATGGGAGGGGTATGGGAAATAGGCAGAGTGGGGGAGACTGAGAGACAGTGTTGTGGAAGGATGTGTTCCCAGGTTTCAGAATGCAGAAATGAAAACATTTTAACAGCATCATGTAACATCAGCCAGTGTTTCCAGGAATGGTAGGTGAACAGCATATTGATGGGAGTTCAGATGATGCAGTTTTGGATGAGAATTTGTTCTGCAGCTTTGTATCTGGGCGTAGGGTCAGCAGAGTCTTTGACCCATTGAGCTAAATCTAATAATTATTTGTCTCAGTGCCATTTCCATTGACTGTGACAGAGGGATCATCTACACTAGGCCGAGCAAGTTTCCTGGTGCTATCTTATTGAACTCACCTCATTAACTACCCACCCCATCCCATGCTGTCCCTCTCATTCAATACCAGCCCGATTTTCCCACCCATCATGGCTGGAGGTACTCACCATCGCCCGGGTGCCCCTGGATAGTCCATGATCCATGACACTGGCGCCATCTTTAAAAGGCCACTGGGCACACGGTTGAGCTTTCTCTGTTAGGAGCTGCCCTGCACGGTTTACCCTGAGCATGGCAGATAAGGGGTAATTACACCACGATTTGTCGACAGGGGCACGGAGGTCCTGGTGAATGGGCTAGCACAGGGGGCCATTCCCTTCCCAGAGGGATCACACCACCAGAACCTCCGAGCATGGTCTGAGCTCCCCACCCAGCTCAGTGCAATATCTGCGGTCTGAAGAAATGCCCAGCAATACAGGACAAGCATCAATAACCTTCCCCACTCTGTCAGGATAAGGGTCACTGTATTCTCTCTGCTCCCTCACACTCACTGTATATCTGTTATAGCACCGACCCCCGAACAAGGCTCATGGTCAACCACTCTCACTGCCGCATGCAGCACCTTCTCTGTCTCTCTCTCTCTCTCTGTCTGTCTCTCTTTCTCTCTCTCTCTTTCTCTCCCTCCACTTTAACCCCCCCACACACATTAATACACTCCATGGATATAACACTGTGGACTGACTCCCTCCGGACACCTCACCATGAACCTGTCCTCCACCGACACTAACACTAACAGTAGGGCCACCCACTCCCATACTCCCTCCCTCCCTCCCATTCCAGGAGAAACAGCCTGAAAGAGGACAGAAAGGGCCAAGCCGGGTGGTGGAGTGCCCGATATCCGTTCCCTCACACTCCTCCCCCCGCCATGTGGGGAGGACCCTGGTACGAGCTGGAGAGGACCGGGACACCTCGTGTGGAGATTCTGAAACATCCACGTCCCACCGACCGAGTAAGGAGCAATGTTCAGTGAAGGGCAATTCTTAATTTAAACCCACTGGCAGCTCCGTTTCCCCCCGGCACAACTTAGAAGCTGTGGCCCTGATGCCATCTCCCTTTTGTGTCGAGCTGGTACAAATGGAATCCCCACGGTCTCGATGGGCAGGAGGGTGGGCTCACATCACATCGTCACCACCACTTCCCAGGAAAGGAGCACCGAGACTGCCTCCTACACCTCCCCCAATAAACAGCTCAGATACTGAAACTAAGTTGTGAGAGTTACTGCTCTCCCCACTTGTCCTGACATCTTCAACAATCTGTGCTCATATACACCCAGCTCTCTCTGCTCCTGCAGCCCCTTTACCATGGCACAGCCTGCTTTAAACTGCCGTTCATTGTCATTCCTACCAAAGTGCATCACCTCACACAGCTCTGCATTGATCCCCATCTGCCATAAACCTGAACACTACATCAACGTGTCACTGTCCTGTTACAGTTCCACACTCTCCTCCATAGACTTCAGAGTTCTTCCAGGTTTGGTGCCATCTACAAACATTGAGATTGTTATAGTGTCACAGTCCCCATGAAACAACTGAAATCCTGCCCCACACACACGAGTGTGAGCAAGTGAAATACTGATATATTCCCACGGACAGAGTTGACATGCTGTCAATGAGCAACAAAAATCCTACCATATACGAGACAGAGTAGATGAAATATTGACAAACCACAGAACAAAAGAAACCCGGATAGGTCCCACTTATCGATATTCATCAGGGTATAATGTGATGAAGGACTGATGTGTACTGTACCTTCAAGAGAGAGGGAATGCTGTTCTAAACTGAGAGCTGCCTAGCACCTGTGATATGAGAGGCTGGCAGACCCAGAAACAGTATATGGCTATAGAGCTGGAGTCGGTAATAAGCAGTTAAGAGAAAGAGGGTCCCAGAGTTGTGCATAGTTGATGTAAAATGTTCACTTTCAGAGTGAAAAGAATTAAATTGATGTTTTTATTTAAACAGTGGAATTTGGGTGTTCTCTGTCCCTCATATTTTAACAGTTTACGAGGTGAATTGAGCATTTTTTATGTTTCATTTAAGTTACCAGATGAGCTTCACGTCGTGCCCTCACCATCCCCGTGTGTATATCTGTGTGTCTCTGTGTGGGGCATGTCTGGCAGTCTCTGTGGTGCTTAAAGTGATTCAATGCCACCCTCTGCTGGCCTCCCCACGCCACTGCACAGGCATTGACAGAGGGTGAAAACCAACAGGAATTCATTCAGTAATGGGGAGGGAGAGGGCAGCTGCTCACAGCACCATCCAAACTGATGTCTTATCCATGGACTGATCTAAATGTCCTTTAAACATTGTAACTGTCCTTGCTTTCACCACTTCCTCTGGAAGTTCATTCCACACACAAGCCAGCTTCTGTCGAACATAATTACCTCTCATGACTTTCGTAAAACTTTTTTCCTCGTACCTTAAAATTCCCTAGTTTTGAATCCTCAACTCTAGAGAAAAGACATCAGTCGTTCAGCATCTCTGTAACCCTCATTATTTTATAAATCTCTGTAAAGTTACTGCTTAATCTCATATCCTTCAGTGAAAAAAGTCCCAGCCGATTCAGCCTCTCCTTCTAGCTCACTCCCTCCTTTCCCAGCAACAACCAGGTTAATCTCTTCTCAATCCTCTCCAGTTTAATAATATCAACATCAGTAATATCAAAGTGAATAGTCAAGGTATTTTCTAAGGGTATGGGGAGTCATAGGCTTAAGGTGAGAGGGGAAACATTTAAAAGTGACATAAGGGGCAGCTATTTCACCCAGAGGGTGGTGTGCCTATGGAATGAGCGTGCAGGATGACCAGACTGGACACAGATGTCTCACCAATGTCCTGTACAACCACAACATGACATCGCAATTCCGATACTCAAAGGTCTGTCCGATGAAGACATGTGTGTTAAACACCTTCTTAACCACACTATCTATACGAGATGCAAATTTTAAAGAATTAAACCTGACGGCCTCAGTTTCTGTCCTACAGCCCTGCCAAAGGTTCTACTTTTAATTGTATAGGTTGTTGTTTGATTTACCAAATCCAATTACTCGCATTAATCCATACTAAACTCCATCAGCGACCCCTCAGCCCAGTGAGTGATATTACTGTCACATCACCCTCCCTCTTCAATTTTAAAATGCCCATCCCTCTGCAGGAGGCCTGCACACTCCGGCCTTGATTTTCACAAAGACCCTGAGCTTGGTTTGCCTTGTGTGGTTAGGGGGAGGAGGGACAGATTGCAGACACAGTCAGTGGGGAGGAGAGGCTGGACAGTAATCAGCGGCCTGCTGTCACTTCATGGTTTTAGGAAGAGGGCAGTCGCACGTTAGAGGTGGGTAAGAATGATCGGTGTTTTGGGGTCAGAAATTAAGCTCTTCCTTCGTCTCTGGTGTTCAGTAATAAATATCTATTTGAGACCCTTCATTGGGCAGAGTGTGTCTGCAGGATTTCTTTCCGAAATATTGCAGACTATAGATAATCGCACTTAAAGATGTTTATTGTTAATTTTGATGGCACTGTATGTACACTCAATATCCTACAGTTGAGACAAATATCTTGCATTTGTTTAACAATACAAAGTGTTGTTTGTAATTCAGTAATGGGAACCTGATTATAATAAATCCACATCAAGCTGAAAGTGGGCACTAAAATATGACCCAAGTCTGGGTATGGTAGTGTAGTGGGTAGTGTCCCTGTCTCTGAGCCATAGCTCTGGATTTGATTCCAATTCCTGAACTTGTGTGGTAGTGTTCCTAGCTCTGGGCTAGAAGGACTGGATTCAAGTTCTGCCTATTGCAGAGGTATGTCCCAGCATGTCAGGACAGGCTGATGAACAAACACACAGGAGAATAATGTTACAGCTTTATGGGTATTGTCGAGCGATGCTAGTGTCCCTACCTCCGTACACAAAGGACTAGGTGTAAAGCCCACAGAAGTGTCTCAGGATACATCTGAACAAACTGATTAAAATGGATTTAGAATTGTGACTTGATGGAGAAGGAAGAGGTGTCAGTATTGAATTTCAGAATTTAGGCCCAGGATGACTGAAAGTACAGCCATTCGTGTTGATTGGAATCACATTTCGCAGCAGTAAAGGTTTATAAAATCAAAATGGCCATAGATAGGGTGAGTAGTCAGGGGTTTTTCCCCAGGTTAGGGACATCCAAAACTAGAGGGAAAGTGAAAGGGGAAAGGATTTGAGGCCTAAAAGCACCATTTCACACAGAGGGTGGTGTGCGTATGGAATGAGCTGCCAGAGGAAGTGGTGGTGGCTGGTACAACTACAGCATCTGGGTACTGAGAGACCTGGCGAGCTTTTCCAGCAATTTCTGTATTTCTTTAAAAAATGCATTCATTTTAACGCAGATATTCTGAATAAATTAAACATGGTTATTTTTTAATGACGCAGGGACATATAACCATATCTTCAAATTGACTGAGATCATTTTCTGCGAAGTGTATGGCTCTGTGTATGACAGCAGCAATGATGCACCTACATGGAACAGGGAATGTGATGGAGACACAGTTTGGACAATATACAAGGAGACCTGGTTCGGTCCAATATGGGAGAGGATGACATTACTGTGTGATTCAACTCAGACAGGGAGAAAATGTAATCTGCCTGAGAAGGAATGGTCTATTGCACTCTCTCTCCTTCATTGTTCCTCATCACAGCAATGTGTGTGAGCTAAAAAAAACCTCTACAGTCATCGCTACCATTCTTATTTTTATGGAATCCCTGCAGTGTGGAAAGAGGCCCTTCGACCCAACAAGTCCATACCAACCTTCCCAACCCAGTTCCCTATATTTACCCCTGACTATTGCGCATAACCTAGAAATCCCTGAACACTACAGACAATTTAGCAAGACCAATCCACCGTACCTACACAGTTTGTGGTAGGAAACTGGATCACCCATTAGAAGCTCATACAGACAAGGGGAGAATGTGCAAACTCCACACAGACGGTCACCCAAGGCTGGAATCGACCCCAAGTCCCTGGTGCTGTGAGGCAGCAGTGCAAACCACCGTAGTACCCTTTGGATGATCCCTAACCAGCATTCACTGGAATCTACTCACTGCATAAAGCAAAGGGAATTCAGTCAAATCCAAACTCTCCCAGGATGAAATCCCATTGCTAGCAGCTGTGTGAGTACAATATCTTCAGAAGCAGAATAACGTTTTGGACAATCTCACAATTTTTCCTTTTGTCATGAGTTCCAACAATATCTGGCCAAAGTTCTTTCAAGGTAGAATTGCAGAGATTGTGTGTGTGTGTGTCAGTGTTTTTATAAAGGGAAATATTGGTTATATACTTGCAATAAACAAACAGTTTGCTATTCATCTTTTCATCATAGTTTGAGTAACATTGCTCTGGATCATAAACATGTTGTTTTAGCAGATTAAAGAAACTAGTCTGACTTGTTCCTAAAACTGACCCTGACCCAGTCTGAGACCAATATCATCGGCCATATCACCAACCTGGTTACATTTAACATTTGTTGTGAGCAGTGGAGGAGTGGGACTAGAAAAGGAAACAGTGACCCAAAAAGCCAGGGAACTATAGACCGGTGAGCCTGATGTCAGTGGTGGGTAAGTTGTTGGAGGGGATTCTGAGGGATAGCATTTACATACATTTGGGAAGGCAAAGGGCTGATTGGGGTAGACAATGTGGCTTTCTGCATGGGAAATCATGTCTCATTAATTTGGTTGAGTTTTTTGAAGAGGTGACAAAGAAGATTGATGAAAGCAGTTTGGTAGACATTGTCTATATAGACTTCAGCAAGGTGTTCATTTAAAGAACAAAGACCAAAGAAAATTTACAGCCCAGGAACAGGCCCTTCACCCCCAAAGCCTGAGCTGATCCAAATGTACTGTCTAAATCAGTCGCCCAATCCCTAACCATCTGTATCCCTCTGCTCCCCACCTACTCATGCATCTGTCCAGACGCATCTTAAATGAATCGACCATGCCTGCCTCTACCACCTCTGCTAGCAACGCGTTCCAAATGGCCACCACCCTCTGTGTGAAGTACTTACTGCGTGTATCCCCTTTAAACATTCCACCTCTCACCTTGAAAGCACAACCTCTCGTTATTCATTCCTTCAACCTGGGAAAAAGCTTGTCCTTATCCACCCTGTCTATACCCTTCGTGATTTTGCAAACATTAATCAGGTCCCCCCTCAATCTTCTTTTATCTAGTGAAAATAAACCTAACCTACTCAGCCTGCCTTCATAGCTAGTATTTCATTCTGATTAGTAGACAGATTAGTAACTTTCAGTCACATAGGATACAGAAGAAGTTAGTCACAAATGGCTTGAGTGAAGAGGGATATGTTTCAGCCTGGAGGCTTGTGAGGAGCAGTATGCTGTAAGAATCAGTACTGAGTTCACTGCATTTCATCATTTATGTAAAGGATTTAGATGTGAATATCGGGGCAATAGTTAGTAAGGTTACAGATGACATCAGAAAGATGGTGTAGTAGATTATCTCAGAGTACAACAAGACCGCAATTAAATGGGACAAAGGGGCAAGGAGTAACAAATGAAGTTTAATTTAGATAAATATGAAGCTTTGCATTTTGGGAAGGCAAATCAGGGCAGACATTATATACTTCAAGGTCAGGTCCTGGGACATGTTGTGAAACAAAGTCGCATAGGGCCGCAGATGCATTGTTCCTTGAAAGTCGAGTCGCAGGTAGACAGTGTGGTGCAGAACACATTTGGCACATTTGCCTTAATCAGTCAGAGCATTGAGTGTAGGAGTTGTGGTGGCATGTTGTATCTGTACAGGATGTTGGTGAGGCCACTTTTAAAATCTGCGTACAACTCGGTTTTCTGCAGAAATGACTGACACGGATGTTCCAGGACTGGTAGTTTGAGCTTTAAGGAGAGGTTGATTAGTTTGAGGTGTTTCCCCTTGGAGTGTCAGAGGCTGAAGGGTGACATTATAGAGGTTTATAAAACCATCAGGGGCATGGGTATTCTGAACAGCCACGTTCTGCTCCCCAGGACAGGGGAGTCCAGAACAAGAGAGCATAGGTTGAAGGTGAGGGGGAATTGATTTAGAAGGTTTATGAAGGTAAATGTTTCACACAGAGAGTGGTGTGTGTACAGAAAGTGCTGTCAGAGGAAGTGGTGAAGGCGGTTACAATTGCACATTTAAAAAGTATCTGAAAGAGGAGGAATATTGGCCAAATGCTGGCAAATGGGAACGGATCAGATTTGATATCTGATCGGAGTGAACAGATTGGACGAACGGGTCTGTTTCCATTCTGCATGACTCTCTGATTCTATAAGAGGGATGATGAAAAATTCTGTAAGGTCCTTTCAAGTCGTACTTCTCTTCTCTGGAAGTTTATCATGCCTCTATGTTTACATTGATTGAAAGCTGCATGAGTTAAATATTTGACAGGGAAATGAGTCACGGATAATGGGATACAGACAGGAAAGTGGGGCTGAGACCCCAACCTGATCAGCCACAATCTTAGTTCCTGGTGGAGAAGGCTCAAAGTATCTAATGACCCACTCCTGTTCCTCAGTCCAATGTTCCTGTGTTCCATTCAGCCCCTCAAACCTGCTAGACAGGAACAGTTGGAGGCCACTTACTCCTATAACCTGGTGCACAGAAACAGAGGAGACCATTCAGTCCCTCAAGACTGTCCCACCCGCTTTGAGGTGATTTGGGAAATGTAATTGGAAAGCCCAGGTTGGGTATGAAAGAGGCCCCTCATCTCTCTTTATAAAGCTTCCCCTATCTGCAGCTTGTGCTTCATTTGTTGATCATGTTGTAGACACAGATTCACTGAGAATACAGCCCCCATACCTCACCCAGAGATGGCTCAGAAAATCATCTGGTCGCCCTGACTGCAATATACAATACCAGAACATTCATAAAAATAACATTCATTAACTTTCCAATAGCAGAATGTGAAAACATCAGAAACAGGGGCATGTCGTTCACTCCCCAAACCTGCCTTGCCCTTCACTAAGATCATGACTGATCTGCTCCTAGCCTCAAATCCTCTTTCATACCCAATTCTTCATAGCCCTCACCTCTCTGACAGGTCAATATCCATCTATTTCCTCTTCAAATACTTTCAGTCATCTAGCTCCCCGAACACTCTTGAGAAGAGAAATCCTGACATTCAATACCACCTGTTTGAAGAAAACACTTGCTGCTCCTTTATCATGGCTTATTGATGCGAACAAAAGAGGTTGAGACAAGGGTTTAGATAAAAATTACTGGCCCCGATATCAAGGCAGTGGTTGACTTCTGTTGACACCAAGGAGCTGGACTTAATGTGAATCAGAGTAAACTCTCCAGTGTTTGGGGTCAAACATGGCACAAAGGAAGATGTTCATCATCTCTGTCCTGGGTCACCTCTGTGGGAGATCCTCAGAGTAGCTTCCCCTTCACAAACATCTTTAGCTGCTTCATCAATGTCTCCCCGCGCTCACCCTCCCCACCATAAGAACAGAAGTGGGGATGGTCACTGAAGATTCCACAATGTTCTGAATAATTTGACGCCCCCGTCAGCTCCTGAACTGGTCTGTGTCCATGTGCAGGCTCCAGTCATGCTTGTGCTGTTAAAGTATCAGTAACATTCATCTACCAGCACTGCCTGACACTGCACATTGCCACAATAAAATAAGAGTTCATTCAGCACCTAACGCTGGTTTCACAGGAATATGAGGAAGTCGTTCAGCCCATTGACATGATTGGAGAAGAACAGGGATAGCCTATTCAGTGCCTCCAGCCTATTACTCAGGAAGAGAAGGCGTCTAGTATGATGGACCACAACAGAACCCCTCGAAAATATTTGACGGCAATAGTCTAGACTTTTTTGTTTTCTTATTTTAAAGGAAATGTAAAGTGTCTGTTCCAGATGCAATGTGACTGGTCAGACTCCTCGGTGTGAAGCAAAATACCATCTATTTCAACACGAAAGAAGAAATAACTCCACAGAAAGAGGAATTTAGAATAATGTAATTCTATTGGACAGCTTAACAGAATAATAGATCTAGGAACTATTACTAATGAACTGTTCCAATATAGTAAAATCCCATAAGCACAGCCCTTGGCAAAAAGGAATATTCGGACACAGAATGTCACAAATATTTCTCCAATCCAGGAATTAAAAACAGAATTAAGAGAAAATTCAGAGACAGTAGCAACCAGGAGACATCCACTGAAGCTTCCAACTCTGTGGAGACCCCAATAGTTTCTGATGTTACTGAGAAACCAAAACCCAGAGATTCTAATCTGTGAGAGCTGGCCACACCCATTCAGGCTTCATTAAAATAAACACAAGGTCTCCCTAGCTGTTACTCAAGTGGTCTTAACTAGCCAGCTTTGTGATGACCATACAATCTCTCTCTTAAAAGAAACCTGGACAAAATAACCTCTTAAAGCTGCAGCACCATCACACTTGACAGTACATCGAGTTGTCAAACAGGAACCAGGTGTAACCCAGTCAGGCCCTTGGTTCTGTCCAATTGGACGAGGAAGAAGCCAATCACTCCCGTGAGTCACTTATACAGGAACAGCAGGAGGCCATTCCCATCTCAATGCACTTACACGGGGGCAGAATGTGGTAATTGATGCTGATTCCTGATGAATGTCTTATGCCCAATACGTCAATTCTCCTGGTACTCTTATGCTGCCTGACCTGCTGTGCTTTTCCAGCAATCGAAACTCTACTCTGATCTCCAGCATCGGCAGTCTTAAGTGTCTCCGAAATGATGCTCTAACATGATGAACAAGTGGAGCAGAAGCTGCACAGACAGACTGCTCCACGTTGTTCCTCCTGGCTCCGTTGCTCATGATACACATGTGGGACTTTAACGTGGTTTTCTAGTGGTGAGTAGGGAAGACATATGTCTTGTGTGAAGTCTCAAGAAGGCATCTTTAATCTCTGCGAAGACAGCCTGGTGTTCTCTATGTAGGGTGGAAGCTGGTGGGAATGGCTACCTGTTTCAGATGGAAGGTATTGTGGCTGCTGTTGGGGATTGTGAGCAACCTGATGTTCAGTACGGGTTCACACGCTGACTGCACAATAACGTGGGGAGAGTTAGTTTAGGCAAATAAACTATTAGGAAAGTCACGTTAGACTGATGAATGGATGCTCTAAGTTCAAATAATGCTGATCTTGTTCATGTTGACCTTGTCTAGTGCACGTCCTGTTCAGTGTAACCTGTATGCCTTACTCTGTCCAAATCTATTTCCACCCTATGATCTGTCTGGCCATGCTTACTATGATCTTCCTCCACTGCTCATAAATAAAGCGTTTCCCTGTACTGAGATACACGTGACAATAAATCAAACCAATCAATCCTGGGTAAAGTATGGAATTTCTCTCCCTGTCAATGTCTCTTTTGGAAATAAGTGATCGCTGCCACTCCTCGTGTTTCAGCGTCACAATTTATTCATCTCTAACAGCTCTACAGATTAAACACTCAGCTTCTTCACTCTATCCTCATGTTACCATCACCCGTGTCTGTGGTACGGAGATCATTCCTTACAAAGGAGATCAAATCTGTACAGAGTGCCCCAAATGCTCTCTCAGCAAGGCTCTACAACAGCAGGAAGATGGCTTTACTTATGTACTCGAATCATCTTACAATAAAGGACAGCGTACCATTGACTGCACCCATTACTTACACAGGGTTTGATTCAGACTGGTCAGCATAAAATTGTGATTGGGAGATCATGCTTCCCAAATTTCTTAGAGTCCTGTGTTGAAGTGACCAAGAATGTTGATGAGGGCAGAATGATTAATGTAGTCTCTATGGATTTGAATAAGGCCTTTTGACAAGGTTCACATGGCAGGCTGCTCTGGAAGGTTCCATCACGTAGACTACTGGGGGAACTGGCCAATTGGATACACAGTTGGGTTGTTGATAGGAAGCAGAGGGTTTAGTTGAAGGATGCTTGTCAGACTGGAGGCTGGGTCCACAGCTGTTTGTTATCTATGAATTAGTTGACAATGTACAAGGTACGATTAGTAAGTTTGCAGATGACATTAAAATAAGTGGGAGCATGATCAGTGAGGAAGTTTCTCAGAAATTGCAGCAGGACCTTAATCAGGTGGGCAAGTGGGCTGAGAAATGGCAAATGGAATTTAATATAGATGTGTGAGGTCTTGCAGGTTTGAATGTCAAATCAAGGTAGGAGTTTCACAGTGAATGGGAGGGTCTTAAGGGGTGCAGTGGGCAGAGGGACTTTGGTGTTCAGGTGCACGGTTCCCTGAGAGTGTAGTCACAGGTAGGCAGGGCAGAGAAGAAGGCTTTTGACACACTGGCCTTCGTCAGGCAGGACATTGAGTCCAGAAATTGGGAATTTATGTTGCAGTTACACAGGACTTTGGTAAGGCCACAATTGGAGTATTGTGTTCAGTTTTGTCACCTTGTTATAGGGAGGATGTTATTAAATTAGTTAGAGTGCAGAAGAAATTTACAAAGAAGTTGCCAGGACCCAATGGTCTGAGTTATAGGGAGAGGTTGGACAAGCTAGGACCTTTTCTTTAGAGTGTAGGAGACGGAGGAGGGTCCTTATAGAGCTGTATAAGATCATGAGGGATAGGGATAGGGTGAATGCTCTCAGTCTTTTCCAAAGTTTAGAGAATCAAGGACGAGAGGGGATCAGTTTAAGGTTAAAGGGGAAGGAATAAAAGGCAACCTGAGGGACCACTTATTTACATAAATGGTATGTGGATGAGCTGCCAGAAGAAGTGGCTGAGGGGGGTACATTAACAACATTTCAAAAGTATTTGGATAAATAGGTAGATAGGAAAGCACGAGAAGGATATGGGCCAACTGCAGGGAAATGCGGTTAGTGTGAATGGACATTTACAAGGTGGAGTCTTAACCCTTTGTTAATTAAAACCAAACACCCAGAAAAGCTCGCCACACCTCCTAATCTGTTAACATATGAGTGACACAGATCTCCTACATTCCACTATTTAAACAAAAATTAACAAGTTAATTTCTTAACTTTAATAGTGAACACTAAACAAAAACTATTCGCAAATACAAGCCCCTCTTTTCTTAGCTACTTACTATCTGACTCCAACTCTGTAAAATGTATGCTGTTCCAACAACCCACATATTAAACGTTACAATCTCAAGACCACACAGTCTCTGTCTTCCCCGCTGTGTTCACTATTTCAGCTTGTATCTCCCTGGGTCATGTTTTTTTTTAATGCAAGTATGTTTTACATGAACATGTGACATTGATAGAGAGTGTTTGAGATGGCCAGTTAGCACTCCTGCTCTACAGCAGTTACTCTGCTGTTGGATGGCAGTAGCTCTCCCTCCAGTGTTCAAAATGCTGGGTTTATTTATTTACCATGATACAATAATTCTCATAATTTGATTGATATCTAGATGTATGAACAATAATATTCAAATTCCATTGGCTTCTGATATTCTGAGCATTATTTAAAGTCTTTGTTTGCATTTGAATTGCTGTCAAAACAGCAACCAAAACTCAGACTTCCATTTCCCAGCTAATTGTTACATTTGGAACAGTCTGACCTTTAGCTGGCATCTGTGGCTGTACTTTCGATTCAGCAAAACCCGTCCTATCTTAAAGTGAACAGACATAAATTAGATTCCAGACAGTAACACACTCCGGGCTATCTGTTATTCTGCATATTAACCTCCTTGAACCCCTCGATTAGATTCCAGGCCGTAACGTAATCTGGACTATCTGTTATTCTGTATATAACCCACCCTGAACACCTTGATTCGATTCCAGGCTGTACCTCAGTCCGGGGTATCTGTTATTCTGTATATAAACCACCCTGATCCCCTCGATTAGATTCCAGGCTGTAACACACCCCAGAATATCTGTTATTCCGTATATAAACCACTCTGAACCCCTCGATTAGATAGCAGGCTGTAACTCACTCCGGGGTGTCTGCTGTTCTGTATACAAACGACCCTGAACACCTCGATTCGATTCCAGGCAGTAACTTCCTGTCAGGGTTGAAAGGGAAAGCTGGTAGTTATAGGGAATGCTGGCTGACTAAAGAAATTGAGGGTTTGGTTCAGAAAAAGAAGGAAGCATATGTCAGGTATATACAGGATAGATCGAGTGAATCTTTAGAAGAGGATAAAGGAAGTTGGAGTATACTTAAGAGGGAAATCAGGAGGGCAAAACGCGGACATGAGATAGCTTTGGCAAATAGAATTAAGGAGAATCCAAACTGCTTTTAAAAATATATTAAGGACAAAGGGTAACTAGGGAGAGAATAGGGCCCCTCTAAGATCAGTAAGGCGGCCTTTGTGTGGAGCCAGAGAAAATGGGGAAGATATTAAATGAATATTTTGCATCAGTATATACTGTGGAAAAGGATATGGAACATATAGAATGCAGGGAAACCGATGGTGACATCTTGCAAAATGTTACAGATATACAGAGGAGGAAGGGCTGGATGTCTTGAAATGGTTAAAGGTGGATAAATCCCCAGGACGTGACCAGGTGTACCCGAGAACTCTGTGGGAAGCTAGCGAAGTGATTGCTGGGCCTCTTGCTGAGAAATTTGTATCATCAATAGTCACAGGTAAGATGCCGGAAGACTGGAGTTTGGCAAACGTGGTGCCACTGTTTAAGAAGGGCGGTAAAGACAAGCCAGGGAGCTATAGACCAGTGAGCCTGACCTCGGCGGTGGGCAAGTTGTTGGATGGAATCCTGAGGGACGGAATGTACATGAAGTTGGAAAGGCAAGGACTGATTCAGGATAGTCAACATGGCTTTGTGCGTGGGAAATCATGTATCACAAACTTGATTGAGTTTTTTGAAGAAGTAACAAAGCAGATTGATGAAAGCAGAGCAGTAGACGTGATCCATATGGAGTTCAGTAAGACGTTCGACAAGGTTCCCCATGGGAGAGTGCCACAAGGATCAGTGTTGGGCCCTCTACGTTTTGTCATTTATGTAAATGATTTGGATGCGAGCATAAGAGGTACAGTTAGCAAGTTTACAGATGACACCAAAATTGCAGGTGTAGTGGACAGAGAAGAGGGTTTCCTCAGATGACAGCAGGATCTGGACCAGATGGGCCAATGGGCTGAGAAGTGACAGATGGAGTTTAATTCAGATAAATGCGAGGTGCTGCATTTTGGGAAAGCAAATCTTAGCAGGACTTCTACATTTAATGTTAAGTTCCTAGGGTGTGCTGCTGAACAAAGAGACCTTGAAGTGCAGGTTCATAGCTCCTTGACAGTGGAGTCGCAGGTAGATAGGATAGTGAAGAAGGTATTTGGTATGCTTTCCTTTATTGGTCAGAGTACCGATTACAGGAGTTGGGAGGTCATGTTGCGGCAATACAGGACATTGGTTAGGTCAGTCTTGGAACATTGCGTGCAATTCCGGTCTCCTTCCTATCGGAAAGATGTTGTGAAACTTGAAAGGGTTCAGAAAAGATTTACAAGAATGTTGCCAGGGTTGGAGTATTTGAGCTACAGGGAGAGGCTGAACAGTCTGGGGCTCTTTTCCCTGAAGTGTCGGAGGCTGAGGGATTAACTTATCGAGGTAAGGGAGACCAGAACTAGAGGGCATACGTTTAGTTTGAGAGGGGAAAGATATGAAAGAGACCTAAGGGAAAACTTTTTCACGCAGAAGGCGGTACATGTATGGAGTGATCTGCCAGAGGAAGTGGTGAAGGCTGGTACAATTGCAACATTTAAGAAATATTTGGGTGAGTATATGAATAGGAAGGGTTTGGAGGGACATGTGCCAGGTACTGGCAGGTGGAACTAGATTGGGTTGGGATATCTGGTAGGCATTGACAGGTTGGACTGAAGGGTCTGTTTCCATACTGTGCATCTCTATGATTCTATGACTGTATAACTCACTCCGGGCAACCTGTTATTCTGCATATAAACCACCCTGAAACCCTCGATGAGATTCCAGTCTGCAACTCACTCTGGGGTGTCTGTTATTGTACACATAATCGTCCCGAATCCCCTTGATAAAATTCCAATCTGCAACTGACTTCCAATTTTAAGGGGCTCTGTACATTAGCCACTTCAATCCTTTGATTAGATTCCAGTCTGTATCACACTCCTGGGTAACTGTTAGTCTGTATATTAGCCATCCAATCCAAACCCTGTTAAAATTGCCCATGGTATTCAGGGATGTGTAGGTGAGGTGCATTAGTCAGGGGTAAATGTGGGGAAATGGGTCTGGATGGGTTATTCTTCTGAGGGTCAGTGTGGTCTTGTTGGGCTGAAGGGCTTGTTTCCCCACTGTCGGGATTATATGAATCACCCAGAACCCTCTCGATTAGATTCCAACGTGTAACTCACTTCCATGTATATGTGACTGGCATGTTTCAAAAACACCCCAAAACCTTCAATTCTATTCCACTTCGATAAACACGAGGCGCTGCATTTTGAGAAAGCAAATTTGAGCAGGATTTATACACTTAATGGTCAGGTCCGAGGGAGAGTTGCTGAACAAAGAGACTTTGAAGTGCAGGTTCGTCGCTCCGTGAGAGTAGAGTGGCAGGTGGATAAGATAATGAAGGCAGCGTTTGGTATGCTTTCCTTTATTGGTCAGAGTTATGAGTATAGACATTGAGAGGTCCTGTTGTGGCTGGACTGGACATGGGTTAGGCCACTGTTGGAATATGGCATGCAATTCAGGTCTCCTTCCTATCGGAAGGATGTTGCGAAACATGGAAGGGTTCAGAAAAGATTTACAAGGAGGTTTCCAGGGTTAGAGGATTTGAGCTACAGGGAGAGGCTGAATAGTCTGGGGCTGTTTTCCCTGGAACGTCAGAGGCTGAGGGGTGACCTTATCGAGGTTTATAAAATCATGACGGGCATGGATAGGATAAATAGACAAAGTCTTTTCTTTGGGGTGGGGAGTCCAGAACTAGAAGGCATAGGTTTAATGTGAGAGGTAATATGAAAGAGACCTAAAGGGCAACTTGTTCAGTCAGAGGGTGGTACATGAATGTCATGAACTGTCATAGGAAGTGGTGGAGGCTGGTACAATTGCAACATTTAAAATGCAGCTCAATTGGTATATGAATGGGAAGGTTTGGAGGGAAATGGGCCAAGTGCTTGAAAAAGAGACTAGAGTAGATTAGGATATCTGGTCGGCATGTTCAGATTGGACCAAAGGGTCTGTTTCCATGCTATGACTGTATGACTCCGTGATTTTGTGACACACTACTTGTTATCTGTTATTCTGTATGTAAACCACCTCAAACCTCTCGATTAGATTCCACTCTGTCCCTCACTCCTGGGTATCTCTTAGGCAATATGTAAACCCTAAACCCCTCAATTAGATTCCAGTCTGGAACTCACTCCTCGGGATCTGTTATTGGATCTGTGAAGTGATCCTTGTTGAATGTTAGACTGAAGACAAGTTAAACTAAATGGTCAAATGTTACCTGGGTAGCAAGAACACAGAAAGCTGCTGGTTCATTTCTGTCCTGTTACATATCTCCAAGTTTCAGATTGGGGCTGAATTTCTGTCACAATGGGGAAAGTCTCAAAAGCTGTTTACTGTCCTGCATGAATGCATCATCATAACATGAATTCTCTTGCAAGATAGGCAATGGAGACAGCTTCTGGAAGGTGTATGTATCCCTGTGTGTGTGATTCGGTGTGTCTGTGATTCTGTGTGCATGTTCAATGTTTTATATATTTTCAAACTGTATTGATGTTGCCAGTCTCTCTTGCTTTTCCTTATTTATAAACTCAATGTCATCGTTCTGCTGATATAAAATGGTGGCTGTGGACAAATCTAAAATGTCTGCCTGACTGATTTGTGTCAGGAATACTTACAGTAAGCGAGAGGGGGCAATGTGTCAAAAGCCATTTCCATTCATTGATGCCAGCAGAGATAGGAAATGGAGACAGCTCTTTGAAGTTGAATAAAATGCAAATCCCAGAACCTTTTTACAGTGAATGCGGAGAGACAATGTGACATTCCAGTAAGGTCTGCCTTACTTTCCAAGCTCCTAATATATAACAGAAACATAATATACAAAACCTGATAGAGCTCAGCCACTGAATTGTAGATTTGCAGCGTTGGATCAGAATCCTGACTGGCTTAGGCTCCTCCCAAATTGAAGGTTTTCTCATATCCCACACTGACCTTCTGTGGGTTCAAAATGTGTGTTGTCTACAAATAAAAGAAAATAATGCACCTGCAATTGAACAAAGCTCTTTCTGGAACTTTGTGCATCTGTTGGTTTAAGTATCTTTCAACAGGATTGAAGATAAATGAGGCAGTGAGAGATAGGTAGCACTATAACCAGAATGTCAGTGCAGTATAAAAGGTATATTAATATCTTCAGTGAAAGGGGAAAACAGAGGAGGGTAGTCCTCAACTGAGGATCGTGGGGAGTCAGTAAAGTTGTGTAGTTTGTGTCTGCATTATGTTTATGTGAGTCAAGATTTAAAACCAGTTGGCCAATAGTACACTTTGTGACACACTCCCAGTTACAAGTTATTTCACATAAAAAGGTTAACATATCCCTCGATTAGATGACAGGCTGTAACTCACACGGGGCTATCTGTTATTCTGTATAAAAACCACCCGGAACTACTCGATTAGATTCCAGACTGTAACTCAATCCATGGCATCTGTTATTCTGTACATAAACCATCCTAAATGCCTCGATTAGGTTCCAACCTGTAACACATTCCAGGCTATCTGTTATTCTGTATCTAAAACTCCCTGAACCCCTCGATTAGATTCCAGGCTGTAACTAACTCCAGGGTATGTGTTATTCTGTTTATAAAGCACCCTGAACCCTGCAATTAGATTCCAGGTTGTAACTCACTGCGGGCTACCTGTTATTCTGTATATAAACTACCCTCAAAGTCTCGATTAGATTATTGGCAGTAACTCACTCCGGGGTACCTGTTATTCCTATATAAACCACCCTGAACCTCTTGATTAGATTCCAGATTGTACCTCACTCCGGGGTATCTGGTATTCTGTATATTAACCACCTGAACCCCTCGATTAGATTCCAGTCTGTAACGCACTCCGGGCTATCTGTTATTTTGTATATTAACCATCCTGAACCCATTGATTTGATTTCACTTCCTGACATGTTAAGCTCATGTTTCCAACACAATCTAATCTCAATAATGATTAACGTATCACTGGTCCTCCTATCTGCTGGCACTACCATCATGTTAACTTTCTGATGTTTACGTACATGATTACCTGTAGCAGTGAGTCGCAGGTAGACAGACTGGTGATTAACACATTTGGCACATTTGCCTTAATCAGTCAGAGCATTGAGTATAGGAGTTGTGGTGGTATGGTGCATCTGTACAAGATGTTGGTGAGGCCACTTTAAGAATACTGCGTACAACTCGGTTTTCTGCAGAAATGACTTACACGAATGTTCCAGGACTGGAGGCTTGAGCTTTAGGGAGAGGCTGGTTAGGTTGAGGTGTTTCCACCTGGAGTGTCAGTGGTTGAGAGGCAACATTACAGAGGTTTATAAAATCATCAGGGGCATGAATATTCTGAACAGCCATGTTCTGCTCCCAAGGATAGGGAAGTCCAGAACAAGACAGCATAGGTTGGAGGGGAGAGGGCGAATAATTTAGAAGGGACCTGAAGGTAAATATTTCACACAGAGACTGGTGTCTGTACAGAAAGTGCAGTCAGAGGAAGTGGTCAAGGCGGGTACAATCACCCGAGAAATATTGGCCAAATGCTGGTAAATGGGACAAAATCAGATTTGATATCTGATCGGGGTGAACAGATTGGACTAACGGGTCTGTTTCCGTTCTGCATGACTCTCTGATTCTATAAGAGGGATGATGAATAATTCTGAAAGGACCTTTCAAGTCGGAATAGTCTTCAGTGGAAGGTTGTCGTGTCTCTATGTTCACATTAATTGAAAGCTGTGATATTTAAATATTTGACAAAGAAGTGAGTCTTGCACAATGGGACGCAGACAGGAAAGTGGAGCTGAGACCACAATCTGATCAGCTACAATTTTAGTGCCTGGTGGAGAAGGCTAAAACTATCTAATGACCCACTCCTGCTCCTCAGTCCCATGTTCCTGTGTTCCATTCAGCCCCTCAAACCTGCTAGACAGGAGCAGTTGGAGGCTACTTACTCCTATAACCTGGTGCACAGAAACAGAGGAGACCATTCAGCCCCTCAGTACTGTCCCACACGGTTTGAAGTGAATTGGGAAATGTAATTGGAAAACCCAGGCTGGGTATGAAAGAGGCCCCTCATCTCTCTTCACACAGCTTCCCCTCTCTGCAACTTGTGCTTCATTTGTTGGTCATGTTGTACACCTAGATTCAGTGTGAATACAGCCCCCATACCTCACCCAGAGATGGCTCACAAAATCCTCTGGTCTCCCTGTCTGCAACATTCAATAACAGAACATTCATGAAAATAACACCCACTAACTTTCCAATAACAGAATGGGAGAACATCAGAAACAGAGGCATGTTGTTCACTCCCCAAGCCTGCCTTGCCCTTCTTTAAGATCATGACTGATCTGCTCCTGGTCTCAAATCCTCTTTCATATCCAATTCTTCATCGCCCTCAACTCTCTGACAGGTCAATTTCCATCTACCTCCTCTTCAAATACGTTCAGTCATCTAGCTCCCAGAACACCCTTGAGGAGAGAAATCCTGACATTCAATACTACCTGTTGGAAGAAAACACATGCTGCTCCTATATCATTGGCCTGTTGATGTGAACAAAAGAGGTTATATCTTTCTGAGAAAAATGACAGGCCCCGATATCAAGGCAGTGGTTGACTTCTGTTGACATAAAGGAGCTTAACAAAACTGGACTTAATAGGAATCAGAGTAACCTCTCCAGTGTTTGGGGTCAAACATGGCACAAAGGAAGATGTTCATCATCTCTGTCCTGGGTCACCTTTGTGGGAGATCCTCAGGGTCGCTTCCCCTTCACAAACATATTCAGCTGCTTCATCAATGTCTCCCCACCCCCACCTCCCCACCATAAGATCAGAAGTGGGGATGGTCGCTAAAGATTCCACAATATTCAGAACATTTCGTCCTCCGTCAGCTCCTGAACTGGTCTTTGTCCGTGTGTAGCAGGATCCAGACTCCATTGAGACTTGTGCTGTTAAACTGTCCGTAACATTCATGTAACAGCAATGACGGGCACTGCTCCAGTAAAACAAGAGTTCATTCAGCAGCTCACGCTGGTTTCACAGGAATATGAGGAAGCCATTCACCCCATTGACACTATTGGAGAAGAACAGGGAGAGTCCATTCAGTACCTCCAGCCTATTGCTTAGGAAGAGAAGGAGTCTCGTGTGATGGGCCACACCAGAGCCCCTCGAAAATATTTGAAGGCAGTAGCCTAGATTCTAATGTTTTCTTATTTTAAAGGAAATGTAAAGTGTCTGTTCTAGATGCCATGTGACTGGTCAAACGACTCGGTGTGAAGCAAATCACCATCTACTTAAACACGAAAGAGAAAATGAAACCAAAGAAAGAGAAATTTAGAATAACGTAATTCTACTGGACAAGTTAACAGAATAACAGATCGAGAAAGTATTACTAATGAACTGTTCCAATATAGGAAAATCCCATACACAGCCCTTGGAAAAAAGAAATATTTAGACACAGATTGTCACAAACATTTCTCCAATCCAGGAATTAAAAACAACATCAAGAGAAAATTCAGAGAGGGTTGCAACCAGGAAACATTCACTGAAGCTTCAAACTCTGTGGACACCCCAATAGTTCCTGATGTTGCCGAGAAACGAAAACCCAGAGATCCTAATCTGTGAGAGCTGGCCACACCCATTCAGGCTGCACTAAAATAAACAGAAGGCCTCCCTAGCTCTTACCCAAGTGGTCTTTACTAACCAGCTTGGTACCGATCGTTCAATCTCTCTCTTAAAAGAAACCAAGACAAAATAACCTCTTAAAGCTGCAGCGTTGTCACACTAGTCAGTACAATGAGCTATCAAACAAGAACCAGGGGTAACCAGTCAGGACCTTGGCCCTGTTCAATTGGACGAGGGTGAAGCCAATCACTTCCGTGAGTCACTTACACAGGAACAGTAGGAGGCCATTCCAACCTCAATGCACTTACACGGGGGCAGAATGAGGTAATTGATGCTGAATCCTGATGAATGCCTTATGCCCAAAACTTCGATTCTCCTGGTCATCGGATGCTGGCTGACCCGCTGTGCTTTTCCAGCAATTGATGCTCTCCTCTGATATCCAGCATCGGCAGTCTTAAGTGTCTCCTAATTGATGCTCTAACATGATGAACAAGTGGGGCAGAGGCTGCACAGACAGACTGTTCCACGTTGTTCCTCTTGGCTCCGTTGCTCATGATACACACGTGGGACTTTAACGTGGTTTTCTCGTGGTGAGCAGGGAAGCCATATGTCTTGTGCGAAGTCTCAAGAAGGCATCTTCCATCTCCAAGAAGATAGCCTGGTGTTCTCTATGTAGGGAGGAAGCTGTTGGGAATTGCTACCTGTTTCAGATGGAAGGTATTGTGGCTGCTGTTGGGGATTGTGAACAACCTGATGTTCAGTCCAGGGTTCACTTGCCGACTGCACAATAACGTGGGGAGAGTTAATTGAGCCATATAAACTATTAGGAAAGTCGCGTTAGACTGATGAATGGACTCTCTAAGTTCAAATAATGCTGATCTTGTTCATGTTGCTCTTGTCTAGGGCACGTCCTGTTTAGTGTATCCTGTATGCCTTACTCTGTCCAAGTCTATTTCCACCCTATGATCTGTCTGGCCATGCTTACTATGATCTTCCTCCACTGCTCATAAACAAAGTGTTTCCCTGTACTGAGGTACACGTGACAATAAATCAAACCAATCACCCTGGGTAAAGTATGGAATTTCTCTCCCTGTCAATGTCTCTTTTGGAAATAAGAGATCGCTGCCACTCCTCGTGTGTCAGCATCACCATTTCTTCGTCTCTCACAGCTCTACAGATTAAACACTCAGCTTCTTCACTTTATTCTCATGTTACCATCATCAGTGTCTGTGGTAAGGGAATCATTCCTTACAAAGGACATCAAATTTGTACAGAATGCCCCACAAATGCTCTCTCAGCAAGGCTCCACAACAGCCGGAAGATGGCTTTACTTATGTAGTCGAATCATCTTACAATGAAGGACAGCATACCATTGACTGCACCCATTACTTACATAGGGTTTGATTCGGAGCAGTCAGCATAGACTTGTGAGTGGGAGATCATGCTTCCCAAATTGCTTTGAGTATTTTGATGAAGTTACCAGGACGTTTGATGAGGGCAGAGTGATAGACGTAGTCTCTATGGATTTCAGTAAGGCCTTTGATAAGGTTCCACATGGCAGGCTGCTCAGGAAGGTTTCATCTCGTGGAATACTGGGGGAACTGGCCAATTGGATACACAGTTGGGTTGATGGTAGGAAGCAGAGGGTTGAGTGGAAGGATGTTTGTCAGACCAGAGGCTTGGTCCATTGCTGTTTGTTACCTATGATTTGGTTGAGAATGTACAAGGTATGATTAGTAATTTTGCAGATGACAGTAAAGTAATTGGGAGCATGATCAGTGAGGAAGTTTATCAGAAATTGCAGCAGGACCTTAATCAGGTGGGGAATGGGCCGAGAAATGGTAAATGGAATTTAATTTCGAAGCGTGAGGTCTTGCATTTTGGAAACTCAGATCAAGGTAGGCGTTTCATGGTGAGTGGGAGGGTATTCAAGGGTGTAGTGGGCAGAGGGACCTTGGCATTCAGGTGCACCGTTCTCTAAGAGTGGAGACAGAGGGCAGTGAAGAAGGCTTTTGGCACATTGGCCTTCATCAGGCAGGATATTGAGTATAGAAGTTGGGGCGTTATGTTGCAGTTACACAGGACTTTGGTAAGGCCGCACTTGGAGTATTGTGTTCAGCTTTGTCACCTTGTTATGGGGAGGATATTGTTTAATAGAAAGAGTGCAGAAGAAATTTACAAAGACGTTGCCAGGACCCAATGGTCTGAGTTATAGGGAGTGTGGACAAGCTAGGACCTATTCTTTAGCATGTAGGAGACTGAGGAAGTCCTTATAGAGCTGTATAAAATCACGAGGGGTATGGATAGGGTTAACGCTCTCAGTCTTTTTCCAAGGTGTAGTGAATCGACGATTAGAGGGGATCAGTTTAAGGTTAAAGGGGAAGGAATAAAAGGGAACCTGAGGGGCCACTTCTTTATACGGAGGGCTGGTACGTGGATGAGTTGCCAGCAGATATGGTTGAGGGGGGTACATTAACAACATTTCAAAAGTATGTGGATAAATATGTGAATCGGAAAGGACTGGAAGCATATGGGCCAACTGCAGGGAAATGGGGTTAACGTGGATGGACATTTACAAGTTGGACTCGAACCCCTCTGTTAATTAAACCCAAACACCCAGAAAAGCTCGCCTCACCTCGTAATCTGTTAAAATATGAGTGACACAGATCTCCTACATTCCACCATTTAAACAAAAATTATCAAGTTAGTTTCTACATTATAATAGTGAACACTAAGCAACAACTATTCACAAATGCAAGCCCCTCTTTTCTTAGCTACTTACTATCTGACTCCAACTCTGTAAAAATATGCTGTTCCAACAACCCACATATGAAACATTACAATCTCAAGACCACACAGTCTCTATCTTCCCTGCTGTGCTCACTCTTCCAACTGATGATCTCCTTGGGTCGTTTTTTTCATTGCAAATAGGTTTGACATGAACATGTGTCTTTGATAGAGAGTGTTTGCGATGGCCAGTCAGCACTCCTGTTCTACAGCAGTTACTCTGATGTTGGATGGCAGTATCTCTCCCTCCAGTGTTCAAAATGCTGGGTATGTATGCTCCCCATGATATAATAATTCTCATAATTTGATTGCTGTCCAGGTGTCCAAACAATAATATTCAAATTCTGTTGGCATATGGTGTCCTGAGCGTTATTTAAACTCTTTGGTTACATTTGAATGATTGTCAAATCAGCAACCAAAACTCAGGAATCTATTCCTCAGTTTATGGTGACATGTGGAACAGTGTGACCTTTAGCTGGCATCTGTGGCTTTAATTTCTATTCAACAAAACCCATTCTGTCTTAAAGTTCCCATACATGTTTTTGGCTTCATAACATCTTCCTGCTTCATAAAATAAAATGAACCAGCAGAATGAAAAGTTGGCTACATTTCTTTTCCTCTAATTCTTAATCCCAATTATATGAAATACAAAAGTATTAATCTCAGTTATTTCATTCATATTAATTCTGCACACCAATATAACACTGGAATAAGTCAAATCATATCTCCACTGCTTTCCTTTAAATCCGCGAAAACCCATCTGCTATCACATTGTAGGAGCCGCAGCATGTACATTTTGTGAGTTTAAAGTCGGTAAGGTAAGACTCCAATTAAATAGTCTGGTATTCTGGTCTTTAAATATTCCAAAAAATGCGAGAGATTTGTCGTTGTCCAAAAACATCTCTGACAATTTGTTTGTCATATAAACATTAAAATATTGTCAGGCCAGTGTGGAACATAATCCTTCTTGTTCAATCATGGAGATTTTGTTGGGTTTTTCTCTGGTGTATATTGAGTTTTTTCGAAAAGTAGCCAATTAGCCATTCAATTCCATCATCCTCTTTCTGTATCAATACATCGCCGACCCCTATATCCCGAGCATCAAACACAATTTTCAAAGGGTTTCAGAATATTTGGTGTAGCTAAAACTGGCGTGGTGATTAATCCTGCTTTAAAATTCTCAAATGCCTCCTGACATTGTTCTGTCCACCACAATTCTGTGTTCTTCTTCAGTAAATCCATCAGTGGTGCCAAGACACTGCTGAAGTTTTGAACAAACATTCAATAGAATCCACTCAGTTCCATAAACCAAAGCACCTCTTTCTTCGATCATGGTCGTGGAAATTCCTCAAAGCCCTTCGTTTTTATGTTCCATGGGGTCAACCTTCCATGTCCAATGTAATGTCCCAAGAACGTCACCTCTGCCTTCACGAATTATGTTTTCTTTAAGTTTATTACCAAGTTTGCTTCTTGTAATCGTTCAACATGCTCTGCTAACTGTAACATGTGAGCTTTCAATCATTTGCTAAAGATCACTACATCATAGAGATAAGCTGCACAATTTGTTCATATGGCCACACCTCTGTTCTTGAGTCTTAAATGTGGCTAGTGCATTATTCATCCATATGAAATACTCCATAAAGTTTTTTTGTCATCTCCTGTATCTTTACTAGGTAATTTAACTGACTCCACACTTTTTTTTAAATTTGAAAGGGGCCACTAAACCTGGCTTTGAAGGGATTTCCTACCACTGGTGGCGATACTGATACGTCATCCCCACGGGAAATCGTCAAAGTTTCAGAGATTTTTATCTGCCATCTGCATCAATCTATACTGTGCCCCCTTCAGGTACTGTTTAGCTAACTCACCTACTCCATCCAATCTCTCCCTCAACTCACTTACATAATCCAAGTGTGAGATATCCGACTTCGGTCCTGTAAGTTTATACTTAATTAATTTCAAAGGACCGCTCACTTCATGTACTAATATTAACTCAAAGGAAGTAAAGTGAGTAGATTTATTTGGGGCATCTCTAATGGCAAACAATTTAATGTGACACCTTTATCCCAACCATTCGGGTAATCCTGACAGTACGCTGTTAACATGGTCCTCAGTGTCTGATGCTAACTATCCAAGGCTCCCTGGGATTCAGGATGGGATGACTTTGATTTGAAGTGCTGCATGCCTAAGCCATCCATGACTTCCTTAAACAGCTGAGCGGTAAAATGAGACCCTTGGTCTGACTGAATCTCTCTGGGCAGCCCACAGCGAGTAAAAGAAAGCTACCAACTCCTCCACCTCCCTTTTTGCCTTAACACACCAATAATGGAATTGCCTCTGGAAATCTGGTAGACACATCCAATATAGTCAGCAAATATTGGTTTCCACTTTTACATTAGAAAGAGGAGCTACACAATTAATCATAACCTACGTGCAAGGTTCTTCGAATGGAGGAATTGGCAAGAAAGGTGCTGGTTTTATTACTGCCTGTTACTTACCTAACATTTGGTATGTATGTCACGTAAAACAAACATTAACAGCGTCCTTGTGCATTCCAGGCCGCTAGAAATGCTTCCATACCTTAGCCTGAGTCTTCTGTACACCTAGGTGACCCCCTGCAGTTAGTTTATGTGCTACCCGTAACACTGTACGTTACTGCGAACACAACCTGGTGCACTTCGGACCATTTCCCTTCTGCAGTAAACTATCGGGGTCTCCATTTTAATTTTATGATTCTATCTTTAAGTTAATAACGTTCGACAATATATTCTGATTCCTTTCTGTGTGTGTGCATGTGTATGTGTGTGTGAATGTGTGTGTATATATCTGTTGTCAGTCCATTAGCCTTTCTGGACTGAACCCCTCTGCCTGATCCTCTGCCTGTTCAGGTTTTTCCTGCACCGTTTCATCAAACAGGGGGTCAGTTCACTGAGCATCCACCCATTTGTCTTTTTCGTTCGTTTTTCCTTCCTGCTGTACCTTATGACAGTGGGATCTTGTTACTACACAGTCTGGAAAAATTCCTGGGTAATTTTCTTTTAACTCACCAATTCCCGAGTCTTCCTTTGGCTTCTCCACCACAAGGAGTGCCTCTCCCTCATCACCTCCTGCTAAATCGTTCCCAAGAACAAACTGTATTCCTGGGACTGACACTCTGTTACTCACTGTCACTGTTACTTCCCTAATCTTGATTTGGCATTCCATCCTGATGTAACACAAGGGAATGCTTAATTTCTGTCCCCATTCCACAAATTAACACGCTCTTGATTAACATGCCAGAAAGAGTGATAAAAACGTTCATCTCTTCCTATTAGAGGGTGAGAGAAAGTGAGGGCTGCAGATGCTGGAGATGAGAGTTGAAAAGTGTGGGGCTGGAAATGCACAGCACTTCGGCAGCATCCGAGGGGCAGGAGCATTGACGTTTCAGGCATAAATCCTTCATCAGGAAAGGGGGAGGGAAGGGAGGGGGAAGGAGGTTGAGAAATAAATGGGAGAATGGGGGTGGAGCTGGTGGAAGGGAGATTGGAAGGCGATAGGTAGATGCAGGGAGGGTGTGATGGTGATATGTCAAACAGGAGGGTGATAGGACTCCTATCGGTGGTAGGACAACTGGAACCCTCAAACTGTATAGCATCAACGTTGACTTCACCAAATTCCAAATTTCCCCTCCACCATCCTCTTCCAGATTCAACCGTTCAACCTAGCACTGCTCTTTTGGACTGCCCTAACTAGCCATCTTCCTTTCCCCCTATCGACTCCACCTTACCCTCCAACATATCACTATCACTCCCACCTACATCTTCTTATCGCCTTCCCAGTGACCCTCACACCAGCTCAGCTACTACTCTCGTATTTATCCTTCAGCCCCATTGTCCCCCCACCATGTTCCTGACGATGGGTTACTGCCTGATATTCGATTGTCCTGCTGTCTGGATGCTGCCTGATCTGTTGTGCTTTTCTGACGCCTCACTTCTCAACTATTAGAGACTGAGCAGATCCCATATCTCACAAAATTATAACTTCTTGTTCTTCTCCCCCTGACCTTTCTGAGTAAACTTTATCCACAGAAGTGAATTCTTTAGAGAGATCAGGCACTGCCTCCATACCCAGCCCTTGCCTATGCTGTGCAATTTCCTGCAGCTCCTCGGCTCCACTTGGGGTCTCCTTTACCAGTTTCACTAATGCCACTGGGCTTAGCCTCTTCTACCACATCTTTCCCCAAAGTGTCTTCCTTTAACGCCCATCACGGTGTGTCCCAGTTTACTGCAGTGAAAACAACTTTTTCCCTGAGCCTTTCTCAAACCACTAACACTGTAATTTTATGTGTTCCACTCCCTTATAGTGAGAGCACCTGAGGCCTTTCACCAACTTTCAACCCCCTTGGGCTTCTGTTTTCACCTGTGGTAAACTATTGTGAGCTACTGTTCGCTTTGTAATGTGTGATCGTCCCTTCTCCCAATTTTTATCCGTCACAGGATGAAATTCCTGCCAGAAGCTAAATTTCATCACATGCCACAATGCATATTTTCCTGCCATTTCTGCCGCGCTTCTCACTTCTTGAACTTCCTATTCAGTCACATGAATTCTTCCTATCTCTGGAAGTGAGTCTTTTAACTTTTCCAGCAGATTAATCTCCCTTCAAGCCTCACAGGTCTTATCCATTTTTAAGGCCAGCACCCACCTGTCAAAATGACTGTGGTTAATTCTTTCAAACTCAGTATAAGTCTGACCTGGTTCAGTCTCTATTTTTCTGAACTTCTGTCTATATGCTTCTCGTACCAATTCATAACCAATCAAAATAACCAATTTAACATCTTGATAATCTCTTGACCCCTCATCTGATAGCGCTGCACATACCTCACCAGCTGTGCCCACCAGCTTAGTCAGAACGAGCATTACCCACAAGTTCACTGGACACGTCATCTGACTAGCCATTCTTTCAAATGAAATGAAAAAGGGTTTGACAATTTTCTCAACGAAATATGGCAAGTTACTAACCTAGTTGTATACATCCCTACGTTCTCCCTTCATCTCCATCCTGTTAATTTAAATTTCTTGTCTAATTCCCAACTTCTGAATTTCAAATCCCCTCTCTCTTTCTTTTTCTTCTCTTTCTCTTTCGTCTCTCTCTGTTTCCATCCCTTTATTTATCTTCTAACTCCAGTTGCCACATTTGCAATTGAAGTTTTTATAACTCTACTGCAGTTGCCTGTTTCTCTGATACGTCAAAGTGCTTAACCAACTCCATTACAATTTCAGCTTCCCTTTTCTCCCTGGTTGAACCCAATTCCAACCTATTTGCTAATTCTAACAAATGTCCTCCTTCTGTCTTTCTAAACTTCCTTGGAAAATTTGGGAACCTCTTTAGTAATGTGAACAGCCATTTCCCTCACTTTACATTTAACCAACCACAAGTAACAAAATTAAACGAATTTTCCCACTGGTTTTATTTGAAGATCAAAGTCACTAATTGCAATGAGTTGGAATTTGCTGCGATCTGTTGTATCTCAAACCTGTTCAGATCGGTCCAAGTGCCACACGGCAAGGCACCAAACTGTTATGACATCAATGTCGAACCCCTCTGTTACTTAAAATCACACACCTAGAAAAGCTCACCTCACATCATAATCTGTCAAAACGTGAGGGACAGAGAACTCCTAAATTCCACTAATAAACAACAAATAACAATTTATATCTGTGCAAGTTAGCTCGCTGAGCTTGAAGGTCTGTTTTCAGAAGTTTCGTCACCATGCATAGATGACATCATCAGTGAGAGTATCTGCTGAAGTTGTGGTGGTATGTCCCGCCTCTCTATTTATAGGTCTTTGTTTCTTAAAGTGGGTGATGTCATTTCCGGTTATTTTAACAAGAGAATATAGACAGGATCTAAATTGATGCGTTTATTGATGGACTTCTGGTTATAATACGATTCCTCTAAGAAGGTCCTTGCGTGTCTTAGTATGTGTGTGTGCTTTTTCCCAGTCAAAGTGGTGCCCTTCTTTGTCTGTATGGACGGAACGTAGTGATAGTGGATCATGTCTTTTGGTGGCTAGTTGGTGTTCTGTTGTTTATTTACAATGTGTTGTGCACATATGAAAAATGCGACTTATCTGCACACACACATTGATTAAACAGTGTATATAAAATCATTTTTCCACCATTGAAACTGTCCTGTTATTGTGTTACGAGGATAGATTAGATTAGATTAGATTACTTAGTGTGGAAACAGGCCCTTCGGCCCAACAAGTCCACACCGCCCCGCCGAAGCGCAACCCACCCATACCCCTAACATCTACCCCTTACCTACACTACGGGCAATTTAGGATGGTCAATTCACCTGACCTGCACATCTTTGGACTGTGGGAGGAAACCGGAGCACCCGGAGGAAACCCACACAGACACGGGGAGAATGTGCAAACTCCACACAGTCAGTTGCCTGAGGCGGGGCGGTGTGGACTTGTTGAGCAAGAAACATTGGGAATGGAAAACACATTGAGCCTCCCCATTCTAGTTCATGGAAAAACTCTCCTCAATGCACTTATCCTACATGATATACATATCCGTTAATGTGAATAACCTTGGGAAGCTATAAAATAGGCGGTGCAGTAGTACCTTTGGTCCATCGAGTTTGCTAACCAATTCAATATAATGATGGTTGGCCCTTCATTTCCACACCGTACTCCTGCTCTCCCACTATCCCTTTACTGTCTCTAAATCCTTATTTATAAGCAGTGTCTCGGTTTCCAGGTGCGAGCGAATTCCCCAGGTTCCCCAGTCAGCGAGAGCAGACATTTATTATCATCTCAATGCAGAGTGACTGCCTGTACCAAATACTGTGGCCCCTTGTTTTACAAGTCCCAGCCAGGGGAATTATCATCCCTGCTTCCAATCTGTCTCACCCTGTCAGAGTTTTATATATCTCACTGAGATCTCCACTCATTTTCCGAAACCCCATGGAATACTTGCCCAGTCTCCCATACTCTGCTCCCATAACAAGCCCGTCATCCCAGAGACCAGTCTGGTCATCCTTCACTGCTCTCCCTCAATGTCAGTTTTGTCCTTTATTAGGTAAGGAGACCAAAACTCCCCACAATAGTGCACAATGTTCAAGATGATATCTCACCAAGGCCTTGTACAGCTGCAGTAAGACACCTTTTCTCCTGGACTCACATCCCCCTGAAATGAAGATCCACACACCATTTATCTTCCTCACTGCTTTCTGTTTCGGCAATATTACTTTCAGCGACTGATGTACAAGGAGATGCAGATCCTTTTCAGTGTTACAGCTCCCCACTTGGTGGGTCTGTGTACACTGGGCAGCGTGCCAATGCCATGTCCAGTATTGACTTCTGGTTACAGAACTCACTGCGCTGTAGGGACCTCAGAGGTTTATGCAGAAGGAAACAACAAACAGGAGCATACGTCCCTTTGTAAATCAACATGTTTCAACCAATCCCTTTCAAATGGTAGGCTGCCAATTTATCGTTTCCACCAAAGAGCACACCGTCACCTCTATCCACATTTTTCTCCATCTGTCACGTATTTACCCATTCACACCACTTGTCTTCTCGGTGCTTTTTTATAACCTCCTCACCCATTCACAATCCCACATCCGTTAGTGCTGTCAGCAGGCTGGGATATATTGTATCTGATTCCAGTAACCAAATGTTTAAAGGGCATTGTGAACAGCTGGGCCCCAAGCACCGATCCCTGCGACACCTCAGCAACCGTCCTCTGTTAATTTCTATTTATTTATTTCGTGAATCTGGGTGTCACTGGCTGGGCCAGCATTTATTGCCTGTCCCTAGTTGCCCTTGAGAAGGTGGTGGTGAGCTGCCTTGTTGAACGCTGCAGTCCACCTGCTTGGTTGACCTCAAATGCCATTAGGGAGGGAATCCCAGGATTCTGACCCAGTGACTGTGAAGGAGCGGTGATAAAATTCCAAGTCAGGATGGTGACTGGCTTGGAGGGAACCTGAAGATGATGGTATTCCCATACATCTGTAGCCCTTGTCCTTCTAGATAGACATGGAGTTGTGAAGATGGTCTCTGAGGATCTTTGGTGGATCATTTTATTGCAGCATGTAGATAGTAAAACACTGCTGCTGCTGCTGAGCGTTGATGGTGGAGCATTGTGGATGAAGGGACAGTCAAACTGGCTGCTTTGTCCTGGATGGTATAAAGCTTCTTAAGTGTTATTGGGGCTGCACTCATCAAGACAAATTGGGAGTCTCCTATTACACTTCTGACTTATGCATTGTAGATGATGGACAGACTTTTGGAAGTCAGGATGTGAGTTACTCGCCGCAGTATACCTAGCTTCGGACCTGCTCTTATTGTTACTGTGTTCATGTGGCGAGACCAGTGAGTTTCTGAGCAATGATTACCCACCAGGAATTTGACACTGGGGGATTCAGTGATAGTAACACCAGTGAATGCCAAGGGGCAGGTTCGATTGTACTTTACTGGTGATGGTCATGGCCTGGCATTCGTGTGGCCTGAATATTGCTTGCCACTTGTCAGCCTGGATACTGTCAAGATCTTGTCTCATTTGAACATGGACTGCTTCAGTATCTGAGGAGCCACAAATGTTGCAGAACATTGTACAATCATTGGCGAACATCCCCACTGCTGACCTTAAAATGGAGGGAAGGTCATTGATGAAGTAGCACTGAAGAAGTTTTCGGTCACTGCCCGAGGGACTCCTACAGACTTGGAGCTGACTTGCCTGCCCTTTATCAACCATGCCCACCTTCCTCCGTGTCAGGTATGATTCTAACCAGCGGGGAGGTTGCCCCTGATGCCCATTGATTCCTGTGTTGCTAAGGCCCCTTGATACCACACATAGTCGAATGCAGCCTTGATTTAAAGGGCTATCGCTCTCACCCCACCTCTGGAATTCAGCTCTTTTGTCCATGTTTGAATCACGGTAATGAGATCAGGAGCTGAGTGGCCCTGGTGGAGCCCAAACTGGGCGTCATTGACCAGGGCATTGCTGAGCAAGTGCTACTTAAAAACACTGAGACCTTCCACCACTTTACTGATGATCGAGTGGAGACTGATGGGGTGGCAATTGGCTGGATTGGATTTGTTCTGCGTTTTACACACAGGAGCAATGATTACTTGGGGTAATTTTCCACGTAATCAGGAAAAGCCATTGTTGTAACAGTATTGTAATAGTTTGGCTAGGGGAGTGGCAAGTTATGGAGCACAAGTTGTCAGTACTATTGCCAGAATGTTGTCGGATTATGGACCCTATGGAGTATCCAGTATCTCCAATCGTTTCTGGATATCGAGTGGACTGAATCGAATTGGTTGATGACTGGTAACTGAATTGCTGAGGACCACTGGAGGGGGCTGGGATGGATCATCCACTCAGCACTTCTGACTGAAGATTGTTGCGAATGCATCAGCCTTATCTTATACACTGAAGTGCTGGGCTCTTCCATCATGGAGGAAGGGGTTATTTGTGGAATCTCTTCCTCCAGTGAATTGTTTAATTGTCCCCAACGTTTCTCGGCTAGATGTGGAAGGACTGCAGAGCTTAGATCTGTTACTTTGCTTGTGGGATCACTTAGCTGTGTCTATTACTTACTGCTTATGCTATTTGGTGCACAAGTCGTCCTGATTGGTGGCTTCACCAGGCTGACACCTCATTGTCAGGTATGGCTGGTGCAGTTCCTGCCATCCTGCACACTCCACTGAACCAATATTGATTCTCTCGATTGATGGCAATTGTGAGGGGGATATGCCAGGCCATGAGGTTATGCAGGAGTACAACTTGGCTGCTATTGATGACTCATGACACCTTATGGACATCCAGATTTGAGCTGCTAGATCTGTTCGAAGTCTGTCCTGTTTAGCAACGTGATAGTACCACCCAAAATGGTGGAGGTTATTCTCAATGTGCAGGTGTGATTTTGTCTCCACAATGACTATGTGGTGGTCTCTCTTACCGATCATATCATGGACAGATACTTCTGTAACTGGCAGATTTGTAAGGCTGTGTTCAAGTATATATTTTCCTCTTGTTGGTTCTTTCCCCACCTGCTGCAGAACCAATCGAGCAGTTATATCCTTTGGGGCCTGGCCTGCTCGATCAGTATTGCTGTCGCTGAGATACTCTTGGTTGTGAACATTGAAATCCCCCACCCAGAGTAGATCTTGCATCCGTGCTACCCTCAGTGCTTCCTCCAAGTGTTGGTCAGCATGGAGGAGTACTGATTCATCAGTTGGAAGAGGCTGGTACATGGTAATCAGCAGGAGGGTTCCTTTCCCATGTGCAAAGGAATGCCCTGAGACTTCATGGGATACGGAGTCACTGTTGAGGACTCCAAGAGCAATTCCCTTCCAACTGTATCCTACTGTGCCGCCACTTCTGCTGTGTCCGTCCTGATGAGACAGGAGATATCTGGGGAAGGTAATGGGGTGTCTGCGATATAGTTAAACTCACAGAATCATACCTTACAGACCATGTCAGGCTGTTGCTTGCCGAGTCTGTTTATTTCTATTCACCGTTTCCTGCCAGCTGTCCCATTCTGGAAACATAGCCATATATTAGCCCCCAGTCCACTCAGATTTGATTTCGCAAATTGGGCTTGGAGCTTTACCAATATCTTGCTAAAAATCCACATGTTTTACATCCATTGCTTCTCTTTCATTTGTCTCCCAGTCTGTTTCTCAAACATAATTCCCATTTCATAAATCTACGTTAGTGTTGCCTATGACCAATACTTTCAGCCACAATAATTTCTCCTAAACCATTTACTTACTATGTTCTATGTTCAATGTACTCTATCATTTTCCTCCACCAGACTTGGTTTTCCTTGTATTGTTTGAAAGTTCTGTGAAGACAGAACTGAAGTAGTGGCTTCATAATTCTGCCATTTCCCTGTTTCCCATTCTCTATTCTCTGGTTTCAAACAGTAAGGAAACTGCACTTGTTTTCTCATATTTCTCACATTGGCATAATTCAACCAGCTATTACAGTTTACTCTTTTAACCCTTGTGAATATACTCTTCAGAAAGCCATCAATTCCTGCCTTAGACTGCTCAATAATTGACCTTCCACACCATACACTCACAGGAGCATAGACTCTGTGCCAACAGAAATACAGCACAATCTATATTAGTCCCACTTTCCTACACCAGGCCCATAGCCTGGAATGTTATGACACTTCCACGTGCTCGTCCAAGTACTTTTTAATGATTGTGAGGTTACCCGTGATAATTCCCCTTCTTGGGAAGTAATCCCAGAACTCCACATCCTCGAGGTGAAAAAATATTTAAATCCTCTCTGAACCTCAAACTTTTCACTTTAAATTGGGCTCATTTGTTCTTGACCCTCTGACTAAAAGGAACAGCTGCTGTCTATCCACCCTGTCCATGTCCCTCATAAACTTATCCTCCTGAATCACGGACCCCTCAGCTTTCTCTGCTCCAGAGTAAACAACCTGAGCTTATCCAGCCTCTCTCTGTGGCTGATATGCTCCATCCCAGGGAACATCCTGGTGAATCACCTCTGTACCCTCTCCAGTACAATCACATCCTTCCTGGAATGTGGCTCACAGAACCACATACAGTATTCCATTTTGTCCTAACCAAAGCCCTGTATTGCTCTTATAATCTACATCCTGATTATGAAACACAACACCCAAGGTCCAATTCTTACCTAGCCCATTAACCTGTCCAGTAACATTCAGGGATGTGTGCAGAAGCACACCCTGAGTTTCCCAGTGTGCTGCCATTCATTGAGTCCTCCCCTGCCTGGTCCCTTCTCCCAAAGTGCATCGCCTCATATTTATCAGGGTTACATTCCATCTGCCATTGATTTGCCCATCTGACCAATCATCTGCATCTTCCTGTAACTTAAGGCCTTCCTCCTCACTGTGAACCAACCGGTCAATCTTTATGTCAAACATACAGTTACTTCTCACACCTCCCCCACTCTCCACCTAGCCCCCTCCACATTCACATCTTTTTTTATGAATAACACAAACAATAAGGGACACAGCACTGATCCCTGTGCTACACCGGGGGACACTGGTCTCCAGTCACACAAACAGCCTTCTCTCACCACCCTCTGCCTGCTGCCATTAAGAAAAATCTCCTTGTAACCTGCCAAGGTATCCTTCATATTGTGAGATTTTACATTATTTCTCAGTATCCCAGCTGGAAATTTGTCAAAGGCTTTCCTACAAAACTAAACAATTGACCTCCTCAAACTAATTCAATCAAATCCATTAGATGTGACTCCCTTCTGATAAAGTCATGATAATTATCCCTGATCACACCTTGTGACTCTGATTGGAGTTCGATATTATCCTTGACTATTTTATCCAGTAGTTTCCTTAACAGTGATCTAATACTCGCTCATCTATAGTCACCTAGACTATTTCTCCCACTCTTACTGTGAAGTGTAATCGTATTCGCAGTCCTCCAGTTCTCTGGCACCTCCCCTATGGTCAGATTCTAATTAAAATATTCAGTCAGGGTCATTCCTCCCTTGACCCCGACAGCCGCCTGTTATGCAACTCATTCAGACATGGAGATTGGTCCAAATTTGTACAGAACAAAACCTCAAATCCCTGCTCGTATTTTACATCAATCTATTCAAGAGTTGTCCAGTCCATCTTCTTGAATTCTGTACCTTCCTCCTCCTTCTCCCAACTAAAATAGATGTGAAGGTCTCATGTTACAATCCATCAATGTTCTCCAGCTTGACACACAGATTGCTCCTTTGGTTTCTAATGGACACTGACTGTTTGCTGATTATTCTGTTCTACTTGTCCGTGTAGAATATCATGGGATTCTCCCAGATCTCGCCTACTTGTCCGTCCTCATGTCCCTCTGTTATTCAGTCCTTTCGATGTTTCTAAGATTCACTACGATCACCTCTCATGTTTCGAAACTCGAGATTACAGGCTGAGTTACCCCGTCACACAACCTCGCCAATTTAGGGGTTAATTTGGAGAATACCTTTTGCAGTTCCTCTGTAGTCAGTATATTCTTTCTTAGATTGGGACTCCGAGCGATACACAATAGTCTATGTTTAGTCTCACCAACGCTCGATGCAACTGGTGCACGACATCCTCTATCTTCCAATTACATTCACATGAATATAAACCTAATTTTTACTTTCCCATTTGCATATGTTCTTCCTAATACCTCTCGGTTTAACTTTTCTTATGAGCTCAGTTTGTGAGTTCTTTAAAAAAGCTCATGAATATCCAACTATACGTTATCCATTGGTTCTTCATTGCCTATGTCCACAAGAATCATCTTCAAACCATTCCAAAAAACGTTTGTCACTTCTGGTTTTCCTTTCACCGGGACATTCTCACACTCCCCAGTTATGTTATTAACTTCTAAATATCTAGTAGCATGTTCTTTGTAATCGAGTCCAAGAGATACCTGACTGCGGATGACAGGTTATCTGGTCTGTAGTTTACCATTCTCCAAATTCATCTCTCCTTAAACTTTTGGATAATATTTATAACCTTTGCCTTATCCAGATTGGCTAAATGCATTTCGGGAATGCGTCGGAAAATAAAGTGAAAATCCGCGATGCAATCAACATGTCTATTGCTGCTTCCTCTGAAATTTTTGTATGAAGTACATCTAGTCTGTCAGATTTATAAATACTCAATTCAGCTTTCTTTTCAAAGATGACCTCAACACTGATAAGAATGATCTTAGACGTTACTTGCACAAGTCCCATGGTCACTTGGTATTTCTGGAAGAATTTCTGGACATTCTTCCATGAAGATAGACACAAAGAAACTGTTTCTTTTCCCTGCGATTTCTCTGTTCTCTGCAATAAATTATCCTGAACGCGCACCAACTGTTCCACATTTGGCCTTATTTTTATTTTTTTGATACATTGATAGACGCTTTTTAGCAGTCTTTATGCTTTTCTTTCGTTTGCACGCTTTTTCTCTTTCTGATTTTCTTCTCAGTTTCTTGGTCATCCTTTGCTGGGTCCGACATTTCTCTGAATCCACTGGCTCACTGCAACACTTGGCATTTTTCTAAGCTGCCTCCTTTCATCTAATAGGTAGATGAAGGAGGGGTTGAAAGTGATAGAGAGGAAGGAGGGTGGAACAGACTGATAGGGAGGAAGGTGGACACATAGGAATGTTCAAAATGGCGGTGCTGATTTGGAAGGTTGGAGTAGGATAAAGTGGGATGAGGGGAAATGGGGAAATGGGGAAATCCACTATGATCTCTGTGGTTGGAGGGTCCCAAGGCAGAAGATGAGGCTTTCTTCCTCCAGGCTTCTGGTGGCTCGGGTTTGGCGATGGAGCAGGCCCAGGACTCTCATGTCCTTGGCAGAATGGGAAGGGGAGTTAAAGTGCTCAGCCACTAGGCGATGGTGTCGTTCAATGTGGTTGTCCCAGAGATGTTCCCTGAAATGATCCATAAGTTGACCTCCTGCCTCGCCAGTGTAGAGAAGACCACATTGTCTTTAATGGATGCAGTAGATGAGGCGTTCTGTCTCCCTTCATCACCTATCACTTTCAACCCCACCTTCATCTACCTATCGCTATCCCTGCTAACCTCCCCCGCCGCACCCTCTTCCCATTTATCCCTCAGCCCCCTTGGCCCATAAGCTTCATTCCTGATGAAGGGCTTATGCCCGAAACATCGATTTATCTGCTCTTAGTATGCTGCCTGACTGTGCTTTTCCAGCACCACACCCTTCGACTCTGATCTTCAGCATCTGTAGTCCCCACTTTCTCCTCACACCTTCATGGTCTGCATAACTCAGATTTCAAATGGTTACTTCAAATACAACAAAAACTGTCGTGTACTCCAACAGCATAAAAGAAAACCAATACATTGTGGTCACTGTTCCCAAAATGTCCTTTCCAGCAAAATTTTCAATTAGCTCTTCTGATCACTCAGCACCAATTCCTAAATAACCTGATCTCCAGCTCAGTGCTCAACATAATGTTCATGTACACCATCTCACACGCGGTCATGAAATCCATTTTCCAAGCATTAGCATTCAATTGGTTAACACAGTTTAGATATAATGTAAGCAGGATATTATTACTGCAGTACCCACAAATGTGTATATCTCATTTCCTGTTTTATAACATGTCCAGCATTTGTATTGCAGCTTTCACTTTGATATATAACTCCCATCAATGTTTGCTCCATCTTACTAGATTCTGTGGAATCTGAGCGGTATGGGCTCTGGAGAGATTAATGGTAGAGATCATTTCGCCACATCATTTATGAACTTGTCAAACTTTAATTTCTCCAGATCTCCCGTTATGCTCATGGAGTAGCGAAGGGCAATGATTTTCCAACAATGCTCTATATTCCCCCAGAGAGCTGAGACAGCTCTAACCTGGGTGGGAACCTTACAACAGGCTGGTAAAATGTTGCTGCTGCTGTCCAGGGTCTTAGTGAGATCACATCTGGAGTAGTGTGTACAGATTTAATCTCTTCAGTGAAGAAATGATGTTGTTACATTGGAAGCAGCTCAGAGATGGTTCCCTCAACTGATTCCTGCAATGAAGGTGCTAGCTTATAACTGGATCAGGTTGATCCAGGAGCCATTGGAGTTTACAAAAAATAAGGATGACCTTATTTCAACAGAGATGACAGATGTAGTCAACGAGTGAAGCGAAATACACAGATAGTGGAGGAACCATTCCGTTCTCCAGTGTGTTACACAGGAACAACAGGAGGATATTCAAGCCTTCGACCCTGTTACACCAAAACAGGATGAGGCTATTCAGCCCCTGGAGCCTGATATACATTTACAGAAGGAGGCCAATTAGCCACTTGAGCCTATAACAGTAGGACATGCTGCACCAGTATCCTGTTAAACAGCAACAGGATCAGTCCATTCAGCCACCTCAAGTCTGTAACATAGGAACTGGAAGAGGTCACACAGTGACTGGAGATTGTTACACAGGGATAACAGGAGGCCGTTCAGACCCACCGAGCCTATTGCAAGGGAATTAGATAAGGATAAAAACTATCTGAGACTTCTTTAATGAGAAAGGAAAAGGTAATTTCGACACGTGTCTGTTGTATGGGAACAAGATAAGACCAATCAATCCCTCGGAACCATCTCCCGGATACATGAGGAGACCGTTCAATATTTCGATGGAGAAGTATGAGAAGACCGATCAGCCCATCAAAATGTTAGAGAGCAACAATAACATTCCATAATCTCCCAATCCTCTAAAGGATCAACAGGTGCAGATCATTCTGGCCTTGAAGACGACAACATGGGAACACCAGAAAGACGTCAGCCCGTCTAGTTTGTACACCAACAGGATGGTGAGTCCATTCAGCCACACATGGCCCTTACACAGCAATTGGAGCAGATCTCTTAAAAACGTGTGCCCATTAAATAGGAATTCAAAGAAAACGTGAAGGTTTTCGAAAGGGAAGAACTTCTAATAATGGTATACATTAGGGACTAAAGTGTAACAATAAACTATTGTAATTTAAGGCTAATTGTTAGAGTCCATTGTTCAGGACATTTGCAAAGTTAAACCACAATCCGTCAGAGTCAACATGGTTTTACAAAGGACAATCAAGTTTGAAGTGTTTGCTTGAGTTATTTGAAGATGTCACAAAAAAGGTGGATCGTGGGAGATGGAACATCTCTGGTCTTCCTCAAGGCATTGGATGTGTCGCTTCTCCAAAGACTAAGTGGTAAGATCAGACAACATGGGTTTAGGAGTAATTTATTCGCTTGGATGGAGGATTGGTTAACCAACAAAATGCAGTCAGATGGAATAAATGTGTCATTTTATTTTGGCAAATGCAATTTGTGGGGTGCCATTGATTTCAGTACTCATGCCTCAACCATTTGCGATCGATGGTATTACTGTACTCGGTTGATGGGATAGAAAATACAATGCCACATTTTCAGATGACTGTCACATCGGTGGGAAATTACTTTGGAATGACGATGCAAGAGATTTTAAAACTATACGGATAGGTTGCGTGAATGGGCCAAAATTTAGCAAGGAATGTTAAAGGGAATAAATATGGGGCTATTCAAGTTTGCCAGGATAATAGAAAGACAAATTATTATCTAAATGGAGAGAAAGTTCAAAGTGTTTATGTGCAGAGGGATCTGGGTGTCTGCTTTTATATTACAGAAAACCTGCCTGCGGGGACTGCAAGTAATGCGATATACAAGCATAATTTCAGTGTTTATTTGTAAAAGGATAGAGTAGAAAGGTAGGGAGTGTTGGTGTAGCTATGCAAGGCATTAGTGAGGCTGCAACTGGAGTACAGTTTGGGTGTCCTGCAGAATGAGGTATTTCCATTGGAGGCAATTCAGAAGAGCTTCATTAGATTGATTCCATATTCGAAGTGTTTGTCTTATGAAGAGTAATTGAGCAGTTTAGGCCTATACTCTCGAGTTTATAAGAATGAAAGGAGATCTCATTGAGGTCTGTAACATTCTAAAAGTAATTGAATGTGTAGATATGGAGTGGATTTTTTTTCATGTGGCGGAATCTACAAAAAGAGACTAGAGTTTTAGGATGGAGAGATGGCAAGAAAGTGAAACAGAGGCCGTGTTGACATCAGTGTCATCGAGGGGTTGGATTCCTCACAGATGCTCCTTGTTCTTATTCAACCCTTCGACAGTGTTTCACAGGAATGGGGGAGGACTGGGTATCATACACAAAGCAGGTACTCAGGATAAATCAGTCTCAATCAGTTAGATAGAAAGTAACCAGTAGGGTCACACAGTGACCAGTGCTGGGTTCTCAACTATTTACAATCTATATTAATGGATCAGGTGGACGGAACAGATATACAGATGCTGAGTTTGGTGATGTCACTGTGGTAAGCAAGAGAATAAATTATCAAGAGAGGGTGGAGAGTCTGCAAACAGATCCAGAAATGTAAAGGCAAATGTAAAAGTAAATGTAAAGTAAAGTCACTAGCGGTGTTCCGCAAGGATCTGTTTTGGGACCATTGCTGTTTGTCATTTTTATAAATGACCTGGAGGAAGGGTTAGAAGCTTGGGTGAGCAAGTTTGCGGATGATACGAAAGTCGGAGGAGTTGTAGACAGTGAGGAAGGATGTGGCAGGTTACAGCAGGATATAGAGAAGCGGCAGAGCTGGGCAGAAAGGTGGCAAATGGAGTTCAATGTAGCTAAGTGTGAAGTGATTCACTTTGGTAAGAGTAATAAAAAGATGGAATACTGGGCTAATGGTAGACTACTTGGTAGTGTGGAAGAGCAGAGGGATCTTGGTGTCCATGTACACAGATCTCTGAAAGTTGCCACCCAGGTAAATAGTGCAGTGAAGAAGGCATATGGCGTACTGGCTTTTATTGGTAGAGGAATTGAGTTCCGGAGTCCTGAGGTCATGCTGCAGTTGTATAAGACTCTGGTGCGGCCGCATCTGGAATATTGTGTGCAGTTTTGGTCGCCATACTATAGGAAGGATGTTGAGGCACTGGAACGGGTGCAGAGGAAGTTTACCAGGATGTTGCCTGGTATGGTAGGAAAATCCTATGAGGAAAGGCTGAGGCACTTGGGGTTGTTTTCATTGGAGAAAAGAAGGTTTAGGGGTGATTTGCTAGAGGTGTACAAGATGATTAGGGGGTTAGATAGGGTTGACAGTGAGAACCTTTTTCCACGTATGGAGTCAGCTATTACAAGGGGGCATAGCTTTAAATTAAGGGGGGGTAGATATAGGACTGATGTTAGGGGTAGTTTCTTTACTCAGCGAGTCGTAAGTTCATGGAATGCCCTGCCAGTAGCAGTAGTGGACTCTCCCTCTTTATGGGTATTTAAGCGGGCATTGGATAGGTATATGGAGGATAGTGGGTTAGTGTAGGTTAGGTGGGCTTTGATCGGCGCAACATCGAGGGCTGAAGGGCCTGTACTGCGCTGTATTCTTCTATGTTCTATGTTCTATAATAGTTTAGCAGGTGGAATTTAACATGATATAACCTGTCATTTCATTTACAGGAATAATAGAAAGCAATATGTTACTGAAATGGAGAGGGATTACAGGGATTAATGATACTGTGTACTGGGGGATTCACTCAGATCCGGTCAGACATGGGAGGTTTTGCTCCATCCCTGATCGTCTTCTCCCAGACACTCCAAGTGACCCCATTGCTCTCCGTACACATGGAATACGTTGATCTGGTTAATTGGTGGTGGGGATGGTGTTTTGAAACGTGCATCAAGGGGATGGACTTTATCCAAGATATATTCATTCCTTTCTACGTGGAGACCCGATGACGATGGGAATGGCTTACTGCTTCTGAATGAAGAGACCATGACTGCTGCCAGGACAGTGGGTATTCGCCAACATGATGTACTGTGATGGGCACGCTGTGACATTAATGGAGAGAGAGAGAGAGCTCCTTCAGTTCCTCTACCTCTCCCCATTGACATGGACACTCTGCAGATGCCATGGACACCATCAGGAATCCCACTATACTGGATACAACCGGCAGCTCACTGCTGAGGGAGAAACAATCTATTTACCTCATCCACCATATATATCCTCCATCACCGAATGGTAACATTGATGTTGAGATATTGGGAGATGATGGATATGTCACCTAGTCCTGCGTGGAAAGTTCTGGATCATAGAAGCTGAATGAAACAGTGACCCTAACAGCCACTGGCAGCACCATCCTCCCCCTGGTGTGAGGCTGCAGGTCGTGTTGAAGGAGGTGACACCGCTCTGTGACCAGCTCCTTGTTCAGTCAGGGTCCCCTCATACTTTGATCCTGTGTTAAGTGGAGTTTTGGAAATTGTTCCTGGAAAACCCGGGGTGGATACAGCAGATCCCTTTCCCCACACACACTCACTGCGTGATTTCAGAGCTCCCCCTCTCTGCAGCCTCTGCTCCATTTGTTGTTCATGTTGAAGGCTCAGATGCTGTAGCTGCAGTCCCCATGCTCCATCCAGAGTTGGGTCACCAAATCCTCAGATCTCCCTGAATGTCTGAGGCAACTGACAGCACAACCTCCAGCAAAACATCCCCTGCCCCTCCACTAAATTTTCAATTGCAGAAGCCAGTCAGAAGCCCCTCGCTACAAGTGTTTTCGACCAGACCCGATTCCCTCAAAATATTTCCAGAAGGCCGTTTAGACCCAAACCTTTCCTTATTTTAAATATAGATCTGAAGTGTGTGTTCCAGTTATGTTGTGACTAGTCAAACCACTCGACATTGAGCAAACTATAATCTATTCAAATGCTTTAGTTAAAATACAATCAAAGAAAAGAACGTTTTGGGATAGCTTATATGTTGGAACACTTACACAAACAATAGATGCCGTACCTTCTTGGTTTACACCGCTTGGCACAAAGATATATTCAAATACAGATCCTTACAGCAGTTTTCCAATCCAGAGGGAAACAACATCAACAGAGATCTCAGAGAGAAAAGCAGCTGGGGATCATGTATTGAAATTTCCAACCCTTCTGGGATCCCCAGCAGCTTCTGAATTCTGGTCTGGGAGAGCTGGCTACTGCCCTTCCATTGTTACCACCGTTTTAATGAAACCTAAAATCTCAGTTATTTATTTAAACTGTTTTCAGATAGCAGTTGTGCACCTCTGCCTTTAACAACTCTCTTAAAAAAAAACCCCAAGAGAAAATAACCTTTCTACAGTGGTAGTATCCTCACAACTCCATCTTTAATAAAATAATCTATCAATACGCAAAGGTGGATTCATTTTAGACCTCCTAATCTTCCTCTATTAGTAGACTGAAATGCATATATATTACATTGACTCTGAGCATACAAATATTCACATCTATTTCGATTTCAGTCATTTTACTCCTGCCACAGAATGCCTTTGTCTTTCTTCAGCCAAGTCTCCACACTTAGGTTTTATCGCCCTGTCGCCTGTATAGTTTCAAACTGAATGGCAGCAATAATAAGCTCAATCGAAACAGACTGGTATTTTTCTCCCCAAACTTCTCCAAAAACTTTAAGGGGTTATGATCTGTGATAAAGATTTGTCTCAGGTATGTTATTGGCAATGTAAATCTGAAATGTTGCAACGCCAACACCAAGCTCAAGGCCTCCTTCCCCATTGTGGAATAAATTTGTTGAGTTTCCAGTGGACACGCCAATCACACGTTACATAATGGAGTGCTTCTAATCTTTCCAATAATCCTTTTCAATGACATAGCTCCTCATGTCTCAGCATAAAATAATTACATGCTTCTGTACCTCTTACTGCTCTTACCTCTTTACCTGCTACTCCTGGCCTATGCCAGTAAACCTTAACAAGACCTCGCACATTCTTCTCCATCTCTCACAGAAACCAAACTTTGATTTCTGAACTCAATCATCATCATCAGCCATTTCAGCCTCTAATCTTGCCGTTTTAACTCTGCTCTTCCACACGAGTTTTCACGACTGCAGGAAGTGAATTGTTGAACTTCTCCAAAATAAGAATCTTTCTAAGAGTGTCATCGGTTTGCTCTGATTTAATACCCTAACCCACCTTTCAAAATTACTTTGTTTGATCCTTTCAAACTCAATGTGCGTTTAACCAGGGACCCTCTTTTAGATTCCTGTAACGCTGTCTGTCAGTGTCTGGCCCAAGCTCATATACACTTCAGATGGCTTTCTTCACCACTCCATACTGGCCAGATACCTCTTCTGATAGGGATGCAAATACCTATCAGCTTTGGATCAAATAAATCCACATGGTCATTGGTGTCTGCATTTGTTTAGCCACTTTCTCAAATGAAATTCAAAAGGCTTCCCCATCCTTCTCATAAAATTTCGAGAATGCCTGGATGCATTTAAACGGAACCTCGTTAGGCCATTGGTTACAATAGGGTTGCTCAACCGCACTATCCTCCTCATCCCACCGACATTCTACCTTCATCTTCGCCTTCTATATCAACTTTCCTCTCTAATTGCTACCGTTTTAAGTTGAAACTCTCTGCTTTTCTTCTGTCCTTTTCTCTCTTTCTTCTTCGTTTCCCTTTCTTTTATTTCTACTTTTCATCAAATTCAAACTCTTTCAATTCCTTCTCAGGTTCAAAGACCATCATTTGAAATTGAATTCCAGCCATTTCCGAAGAGTCTGATGGCGGTTCCACTAAACGTAATTGCCGATCTATAGCTGTAATTATCTCTCATTTTCTCACAGACAATCGCAACCAAAACTCCAGGTTGTCTGTCAATTCCTAAAGCTTTACCATCATTACCTTTTGTAAAACCGCCAACTTCACTTTTCCACACCCAGAGAACTCTTAATGACTGAATCTTTATATACAAAATACTGTTTAAACCAACCAAACTCAACATCCAGAAAAAGACACTATCAACTACCATAGGCGACCTTTGAACCCAATAGCCTCCTGGTGCATACTGTCCAGTGTCTGTGTGAGCTTATTTTGGATGATTTGGTTTCCTCCCACAATCCAAAGATGTGCATGTCAGGTGAATTGGCCATGCTAAACTGTTCATAGTTTTCAGGGATGTGTGGGTTAGTTGCCTTCGTCGGGTAAATGTGTAATAATCGGGTAGAGGAATGGGTCTGGGTAGGTTACTCCTCGGAGGATCGGTGTAGACTTGTTCGGGAGAATGGCCTGTTTGCAAATTCTAAACCCAATTTGGTATTATCGATTTAGAACCGGACAAGAGTCCCCAGTTTGCTATAGACCAACCAGACTGCCTCAAACTATTTTAAGAAGGTAGGTTGGATGCCAACCTTTCCTTATTTTAAAGGTAGATGTGAGTTGGATGTTCCAGATGTCAAACTATTCAAACCACTCACCATTAAGCAAAACACAATATATTTAAACACTCTCATGAAAATCCAATTAGAAATGAAGATGAATTTAGAATAATTTTTGTATTGGAAATCTTAACTGAATAATGGATACAGTACCTTCTACTAATGAACTGTTCCAATATATCAACATCCCATAAACACCTCCCTTGGCAAAAAGGAACATTCAGACATGCATTCTTGCATACAGTTCTCCAATCCAGGAGGAAACACCATCAAGTGAGGTTCCAGAGAGAATAGCAGCTGTGGATAATTTACTGAAACTTACAACCCTTCTGGGACCCCAAGCACCTGGTGATTGTTATAGCTACAATATAAAAAAGCTAGAAATCCTGGTCTGTGACAGCTGGCCATTGTTACTGCTACTTATTGAAAAACCTTAAAGGCTCCATAAGTTATTTACTTGAGCCGTTTTCAGTAGGAAGTTTTGCCTTTAAGGCCTCTTACTAAAAAAAAAGGGAGAAAATAACCTTTTATTTAAAAAAGTGATAGCATTGTCAGGCAATTTATATGTGTGGTCCTTTACTCAGTGGGCTTCCTTTTGTTACTGATCGCATGGTCACCTGAGAGGGACAGCCACAGGTACAGACCAAGTTACAAGGATGTTTCTCATAACTTCTGAAACACGCCTGTCCATGGACCACCACATGGGACATACCAGGAAGTGAACAACAGCTTGACACACCCCATTTCATTATTTCTGAGCTACACAATGCCAGCACTCGATACACGAGGGAGGTCAAAACCCAAGGCCAGGGAAAGAAAGAAAGGGACAAGAGATTCATATTAAAGACAAGAAACAGACAGTTAATTAACTGAAAAGATGTTGTGGAAATATGTGGAAAACGTCATGGCGAAGTGAGATCTTCGAGAGTAAAATTACAAGAATGAGAATTGAATAAAGACATTGTCAGATCAGCTGGAATGGTTTGTTACATCAAGTTCTCAATCTGCTTCACAGAACACCACAAACAACATAAACTGGGACAAGATGACAGCCCAGCATGCAGAGCATGCTAGTGTGTTGCTCAGTAAACTGCACTATCTGCACAGCATGAGAGTATTGCAAACTTTACTATCAAATGCTAACTATACTCGCAGCAGATTTACTGCTTACAGTGGGAAGGTTTGCTCTCTCTGCGCGCGTGTGTGTGTGTTCATCAGAGACTGAGAGTGTGTGTGTGTGTGCGTGCGTGATTGGCGTGGCTGAATGCAAAACTCATTGTTTGAGAAGGAACGCACATGGAGGAAATTATTTTAAATACGAACAACTGGCAGGCTTTTTGTTAATCAATAGAGAGAACGAGAGAAGTTTCATGAACAGATGAGCTAAAGTGTTTGAGAATGTTAAAATAAAGGCATTGCCAGACACAATAGCAATATCCATCTGTGTGCACATGAATAACAGATGGATGGGAGTTTGGTGTGAGGTCGAATCAGATTTGCTTCAGCAGGTTTGAAGCCGGGAGTGTCAGCAGCAGATTATTGGCTTCATTAAGATTGTATTTCATAGCTCAAGGTTCAAACAACAGATGGAATAAACCAGTAAGATATATTCTGGAGTGGTGAGTATTTCAAGTTAGAAATGTTCAGGGTATGGTGTCAAGAATTAGCTCATAGTCAAAGGGATCTCCCACAGTTGTGACCTGACTGTTTCAGCTGCAGATATTTGCCAGGAATGGGATGGAAACAGTGGAAGGAAGTGGAGTTTGTAACCAGAAGATTAGAAAGTGACCTCTATGCTCTTAACAGTAAAGGCAATGAGACAATGCATTGTGGTTCTCCCCTGAAACTGAATAGTTCAACATAGAGATCCGTGAGTAACACTGCCAGATCAGAGAGCGAGACAGTAATTGAACACCTTCATTGATGCAGTTAGCAGTGGTCTGTAGAGTGAATATCTGGATTGTGAGATTCAACAGGAACAATAACAGTGGCAGGAAGTGTAGACGATATGAAATAACAATAATACACTCATAACTGGTTTATATAAAACAAAATCTGGATAGTGATACTCACCAGGAACACCAACGATAGCCAGGAAGGGATAATAAAAGTATTGAATAATGAGAAGAGCGATATAGATCCGCAATGTTAATGACAACCAATCACATTCAGAAAGACACCAAACATAATCGGCTAAGCTCCTGTCTATTGTTGGACTATTCCAGTCTAACGTTCTCAGATTCTGATCCATTGTTGGAACATTCCAGTCTAATGTTCTCAGATTCTGATCCATTGGTGGAACATTCCAGTCTAATGTACTCAGATTCTGATCCATTGTTGGAACATTCCAGTCTAATGTTCTCAGATTCTGATCTCTCCTCCCCCTCTCTCTGGATCTGCTGATCCCTGTCAGTGCTGTTGGTGATGCTCCCACTCATGTTATGGGATAACACATTGAACGGAGCCCATTTAATGATTTAAAAGATGGAAACCCTCCACTGGGATAATTAGAATCCATGGAGATTGGCATTAATCGCAGTCACTGAACAAATAGGCTCAGTTAACCTGTTCAACACATCACTTTTCTTATACTGGATGCAATGGATGAGGGTTGCTGAGGGATGGACCATAAATCTTTCAATATTTTATATCTTTTTTTCCTTGTATATGAGAGTATTAACAGTACACTGCAGGGGTCTATGTATGTCCCATTCTGTTTATGAAAGGAGGCAGTTATAAAATAACAGATCGGCTGCATAAAAGGGGGGGGGAGGTTGGTGGGCAAGTTTCTAGATACCTGAACACAAAGTACGGTGCTTATTGACCAGTGTACGGCCACTCCTGGTTTTAATGCCCTGTTATCAAATCCTTTCATAACCTTGAGATAGAGCATTGAGACTGCTGCTCAGGAACAGGCCGAAGAAATTCTCTCCCAATGGGCCTCTTACAGAGGGAGAAGAGAAGACCAATCAGCCCATATTAGCCTGTTGCTACTTGAAAAGGTGGAAAGCTGGAATATTGGCACATTTTGTCAACAGAATCATTCAGAACAAAGAGATGTGTTGCTGCAGCTGCATAAAGTGTAACTGAGAGGGCACCTGCAGTACATTGCGTTGTCTGTGTTTCTGTAACTGAGAAAGGAAAGACCTCCATCAGATACAGTTTAACGGCTGCTCGTAATCCACGGGTTGTTGTGTCTCGGATCTGTTACACAAGGACAGGAGGAGGCCATGCAGCCTCTCGAGTGTGTTTAGAAGAACTGGAGGAGACCATTAAGCCTCTTGAGTCTATTACAGAGGGACAGGAGGAGCCTGGTCAGACTTTCGAGCCCGTTATAGGGGGGCAGGAAATGTTGATTTAACTTTCAAGTCTGTTACGCGTAAATATTGGTTTTAAATTAGTTGTGGAATAGGAAAGACCTGATGTCAACATTAAAGTTCTAACTTTGAACAAGGCCAATTTTGAAAATGTTAGGCGTGCCCTGTGAAAGGCTGATTGGAATACCCTATTCACAGGTAAAGGGATGGTTGGTAAATGCAAGGCCATCAAAATGTGGTTTCAGAGAGGCCAGAGCCAACGTGTTCCTATCAGTGAGAGGGGCAAGGCTGGTGAGTGCAGGGAGTGCTGGATGGTTAGATATATTGATGCTCTGGTCAAGGTAAGGAAGGAGGCATATGTCAGGTAAACAGAGCAGAGTATGTGAATCCCGAGAGGAATATAAGGGCAATAAGTGTATAGTCAACGGGGAAATCGGGCCAGAAAAATGTGGACATGAGATGGCTTTAGAAATAGGGTTAACGAGGCATTGAAGAAATTCTACAAATCCTTTAATGGTAAAAGATTAACTAGGGAGAGAACAGGGCCCCTTAAAGATCAGTAAGACTACCTCTGTGTGGAACCACCCGAGATTGGAGGGATATGACACAAAAATTTCTCCTCAGTATTTAATGAGGAGGAGGTTACAAGAGCGAGAGAATGAATAAATATACAGTGAAACATTGAAAGGTGTCTATATTACAAGGAGGTGTTTGACATTTTAAAACACATAAAGGTGAACTTATCCCTGGGACCTGATCAGTTGTATCCCAAATGTTTGTGAGAAGCGAGGAAAGAAATTGGTCAGCATTTTGCTGACATATTTGTATCATTGATTTCCACAGGTGAGGTGTCAAAAGACTGGAGGGCTGCTAACATAGTGTCATTATTTAAAAAGTAAGGAAAAAAAAAGGGAACCATAGGTCGCTGAGCCTGACGTCAATGGTGACTAAATTGTTGGAGGGGATTTTGTTGGAAAGGATGTAAATGTATTTGAAAAGACAAGGACTGAAGAGGGCTTTGTACATTGGAGATCACGTCTCACTGACTCGGTGTAATCTTTTGAGGAAGTGATGAAGATGATTGATGAAGACAGGACAGTGGATGTTGTCTTTATGGAATTCAGTAAGAAAACCAAAATGTTCTACATGGTAGACTGGTGAGCAAGGTTAGACTTCCTCGGATCCAGGGAGAACTCGCCATTTAGATCCGAAATTTTCTTGAATATTGGAGACAGGCCGTGACAGTGGACATTTGTTCATTAAACTTGGAGACCTATGACCAGTGGCATGCCGCAAAGATCAATAGTGGGTCCACTGCCTTTTGTCACTGATACAAATCATTTACATTTGAGATTATGAAGTATGGTCAGTAAGTTTGTAGATAATTCCAAATTTGGTGGTGTTGTCGACAGTGAAGAATGATCTCTCAGACTATAATAGGACCTTTTTAGGTGAGCCGAGGAGTGGCACATAGAGTATATTTTAGTTACATATGAGGTGTTGCATTTTGGCAAGACAAATCAAGGTAAGACTTACAGGTAGTGCCCTGTCGAAAGCTGCCAGTGAAGGAGAACTCCATTGAAATTATCGAATCCCGACAGTGAGGAAACAGGCTTTTCGGCCCATCGAGGCCACACCGAACCTCTAAACAGTATCCCACTGGACAAACACCTGCCCTATCCCTCTGAGCCTGCATTTCCTATGGCTAATCCACATGCCCTACACATCCCTGGGTATGGTGCGCAATTTTGCATGGCCAATCTACCCTTATCTGTATATCTTTATACAGTTGGAGTAAAACATAGCACCCGGTGGAAACTCACACAGACACGGGGAGAATGTACAAACTCCACACAGCGAGTCATTCAAAGATGGAATTAAACCCAGGTCACTACCCTGTGAGGCAGCAAAGCTAGACTAGTGGTGCAGGTTCTCCGTTCCTTGACAGTGCTGTCACAGGTAGACAGCGCAGTGATGAAGGCATTTGGTGATCTTCCCTTTATTGGTGCGTGCTTTGAGTCGAAGCATTTGCATGACATGTTAAATCTGTAGAGGACATTGGTTTGGCCACTTTTGTAATATTGCCTTTAATTCTGGTCTCTCTACTGTCGGAAAGATGTTGTCAAACTTGAAAGGGTGCAGAAGAGATTTAAAAGAATGCTGCAGGTGTTGGAGGGTTAGAGTTTCAGGGAGAGGTTTAATAGGCTGGGGCTATTTTCAAGTGTTGAGGCTGGGGGTGAGGGGATCCTTAAATGGGTTTATAAAATCATGAGGGGCATAGATAAGGTAAACAGTCAATGTCTTCCCAGGATAGACGAGTCCAAAATTAGAAGGCAAAAGTTTAAGGTGAGAGGAGAATGATTTAAAAAGAGACATGAGGGACAACATTTTCACACAGAGACCGCTGTGTTTATGGATTGAACAGACAAAAGAGGTGGTGGGGGCAGGTACAGTTACACCATTTAAAAGGCATTTGGATGGATACATGCATGGGAAGGGTTTAGAGGGAGATGGGCCAAGTGCTGGCAAGGGGAACGAGATTTATTTAGGATCTTTTGCGGTATGGATGACCAGACCGAATAATCTTTTTCCATGCTGTACATCTCTGAGAGTCTATTGACTCTTCAGTGTATAACACGGGAACAGGAGGAGGCTATTCAGCATCTGAATTATGCCAATCGGCTTGTTTGCTCAATCACAGAGCATCAAATAAAAAAATATATCATTCAGAATTTTATGGTGTTTTACAGAAACAGGGGAAAGGCCTTTAGTCAAGAAAAGCTGTAAAGAATGTGAAGAGGCCATTCAGTCCCTCACCTCCATTCCACAGGAGCAGCAGGTGAGCACAGAGCTATTGGAGCATGTTACTCAGGAGCAGGAGGAGGACATCTACTTTCACAAACTTGGGATCATGCGTGAATCATTCAATTGCTTGAAACTTTGACACAGGGACAGGAGGCAGTCACTCAACTGTTCGAGACTGGGGCAGAGGGAAATCTGGAGGCTAGTGAGGCTTGAGGATCCTGTTACGCAGGAACAGGAGGAGGTAACTCACTCCCCACCAGTATGGGACACTGGGAGAGAAGGGGAGTTTGCTTGGAACAAACAGAAATATATGATAAGTTGCATCAGTGGTCCATTCAATCCTGCCCCACCATTCACTAAGACCACGGCTGATCTGATTGTGATTCCCTCATTCCATTTTACGGAGACTGTCCTCTCTGCAGCCTCTGCTCCATTTGTTGGTCATGTTGCAGACTCAGATGCTGCAACAACAGTCACCATCACTCATCCAGAGGTTCGGGTCTAACTGGATGAGTCAGGATTTGAAGAGTCCAATCACAAGAATTAAAACAAAAATAAAGGCATAGCCGGATGTTTAGTTCTCTCACATTCACAATCTAACTCACATAACCATTACATGTTCAGGATGGACCACTGTGTAGATCCGGCTGGTGTACTGCTGAATGCAACCCAGCTATGTGCAGAGTGAAACTCTGTGCAGCCCACACCAATGCTGGATCTATAATCCCGGGCTAAATGTCCAGCGTGGGGGGGCTGTGCAGTCCGCACTGGTTCATTCATATCAAAAAACCAGATTGTTGCATTGTTCGGGAAGACTGTGTTAGATCGCAGCTCAGTGTGGGGAAACTTGCAACCAATGTTGGAACTGACAGGATGTGCCGCTCCCATCCATTTACAGCTCCATATCTCCACTGTGCCTTGACAAGGGATGATGCGAATGTGAAAGTCACTGCGAGGAAGAGATGTAAATGGAAACAATTTAAATACCAGTAGTTCTGATTAAGGCGTTTATCACTCTAGTATTTAAAGATGAAATAACTGAGATAATATCCAATGAGATTTTGTAAATGATATAAACAATAAGAGGGGTTGGTTACGTTATAGTGGTTGCACTATAAGCCTTCAAATAATTAATGGGAATTAGAAGAACAAATATGCAGGAAGACTGGCGAGACTTGCAGGAACAATAGAGTTGCCATAATAGGTGATTTTAATTATCCTAACATAGATGGGGACTTCCAGAGGGTTAAGAACTTAGATGGAACGTAATTTGTTAAGTGTGTTCAGGAAAGCTTCCACAAGCAGCATGTACAGGGTCCTAATCGGGAAGGGACAAACTCGACCTACTGTTGGGAAACAAGGCAGGATAGGTGATGGAGGTAAAGTGGGGGAGCATTTTGGGAAAAGTGACCAGAGATGTATTAATGTTAAAATAGGTATGGTAGGGAAAAAATTGGCCCACAGATTCAAGTTCTAAATTGGGGCAAGGCGAAATTTGTTGAAATTAGACAGGGGATTGCAGGGCTTGATTGGAGGAGTGTGTTTCTAGATAAAAGGATCCAGGGCAAGTGGGAGGGCTTCAAAGTGAGATAGCTCAAGTTCAAGGTCTGCATGACCCTGTGAGGGTGAAGGGAAAGTGAGGCTGCAAGAGAGAACCCTGGATAACAAGAGATATTGAGGCTCTGACCAGAAAGAAAGGAGGCGTCACTCAAGTACAGGCAGCTGGTTCCAAGGGAATCTCTGGAGGTACACAGGGGTTACAGGAGTTTATTGAAGAAGGAAATCAGCAGGGCTAAAATGGGGTATGAGATAGCCTTGCTGAGCAGATTAAGATGAATCCAAATTCAATATAGTAAATAAAAAGAACAACTAGAGAGAGATAGGACGCCTTAAAATCCAAAATGGGCATGCATGTGTAAAACCTCAAGAGATGGGTGAGGTCCTCAATTTCCCCTCTGTGTTTATCATGAAGAAAGACATGAAGACCTGTGACCTTTGGGAGGTTAGTTGCGATATCTTGGTACAGTCAATATAACAGTAGAGGTGTTGTTGGACATATTAGAATGCATAAAGTCAGATAAATCTCTTGGTCCTAACCAGATATATCTAAGAGCACTGCACAAGGCGAGAGAAGGTCGTTCAGGGGCAAGGTCCCGGAAGACTGGGCAGTAACAAATGTAGTGCCCTTATTCAGAAGGGCTGCAAAGAAAAGCCTGGGAAAGATAGACCAGTAAGCTTCACATCTGTTTCGGAAACCACTTGAGAATGTTCGGAGATATAAGATATGGATGCATTTGGGAAGACAGAGTTTGACTTGGAGAAGTCAGCATAGCTTTGTGCGTGGCAGATCATGCCTGACAAAGTTTGATAGAGATATTTGAGGAAATGACCTGGAAGGTTGATGAGGAAAGATGGTGGACATAGTCTATATGGATTTCAGTAAGGCCTTTGATAAGGTTCCACATGATAGGCCGCTTGAGAAGGTTAGATCGCATGGACTCCAATGTAAACTGGCAAATTGGCGACACAATTGCTTAATGTTCTGAAACAAATGGCTATGGTGGAGGTATGCTTGTCGGACTGGAGGCCTGTAACTAGTGGAGTGCCTTAGTGGTCGGTCCTGGGCCCATTGCTGTTTGTTATCTATATCAATGATTTGGACCAGAGTGCATAACGCAATGTTAGTAGGTTTGCAGATGACACTAAATTAGGAGACATCATTTGCAGTGAGGAACATTATCAGAAATTGCAGCAGTGCCTTGATCAGCTGGGGAAGTGGGCTGAGAAATAGCAAATGGAGTTTAATTTAGATAAGTGTGACGTCTTGCATTTTGGAAAGTCAAATCCAGGTAGGAGTTTAATGACGAATGATAGTGCCTTAAGACGTGTAGTGGAACAAAAGGACGTTGGAGATCAGGTGCACGGTTGTCTGAAATTTGAGTCACAGATACACAGGACAGTGAAGAAGGCTATTGGCACATTGGCCTTCATCAGGGCATTGAGTATAGAAGTTGGGACGTTATGCTGCAATTGTACAGGATGTTGGTAAGGCTGCAGTTGGAGTATTGTGTTCAGTTTTGTTCATCTTGCTCTAGAAAGGATATTATTGAACTAGAAAGCATGCAGAACAAATTTCCAAAGATGTTTCCTGGGATTTAAGCTCTAAGTTATAGGCTGAGGTTGGACAGGTTAGAACTTATTTCTTTACAGCGGAGAAACTGAGGGGGTTCTTATAGAAGTGTAGCCCTTATAAAATCACGAGAGGCGTGCTTGGGGTGAATACTTTAAACGTCTTTCTCAAGTTTGGTGAATCGAAGACTAGAGGACATCCATTAATGTTTGGAAAGGATAAAAAATATAAAAAGGAAACTTCGGGGCAGCTTTTTTACGTCGAGTTTGGTATGCATATGGACTGAGCTGTCAGTGGAAGTGATTGAGGTGAGTACAATAACAACATTGAAAAGGCAATTGGACAAATACACAGATAGGAAAGGATTAGAGGGATACAGAACATGGGCAGGGAAATGGGGTGAGTCTGGTTGTGCATTTTGGTTGCCATGGACCAGCTAGGCCAAATGACTAGTCATACTGGCAGTCTCGTGCAATACGACTGTAAATGAGTGTGTTTTGGGGTGGAGATAGGATGCGGGGGGGGAGACTGAGATAAAATGTCATGGAAGGATATGTTCACAGGTTTCAGAATGAAGACATTTCGATAGTATCATGCAACACGGGTCAGTATTTGGAAGAATTATGAGTGAAAGGGATATTGCTGTGAGTTCAGGCGATGGAGAGTTTTGGATGACCATTTGTTCTGCAGCTTTGTAACTGGGAATGAGGACAGCAGAGTCTTCGCCTCACTGGGCTGAATCTAACAAAAAACTGTCGCAGTGACATTTAAATTAGGTGTGACAGAGGGGTTGTCTGCATGAGGCCGAGCTAGTTTCCTGGTGCTATCTTACCAAACTCACCTCATTAACTACCCACCCTACTCCATAGTGTCCCTCTCATACAATGCCAGCCCGATTCTACCACCCATCATGACTGGAGGTACTCACAATCGCCTGGATGCCCCTGGATATTCAGTGATCACTGACACTGGTGCCATCTTTAAAAGGCCGATGGGCACACGGTTGCGCTTTCTCAGTTTGGAGCTACCCTGCACATTTTCCCCAAGTATGGAAGCGAAGGGGAAATTACACCACGGTTTGTCGACAGCAACATGGAGGTCCTGGTGGATGGGCAAATACAAAAGGGGACCATTCTCTTCCCAGAGGGGGCCACACTACCAGACCCACCGAGCATGGGCTGCTCTCTCCACCCAGCTCAGTGCAGTATCTATGGTCTGAAGAAATGTCCAGCAATACAGGACAAGCATCAATACCCTTCCCCACTCTGTCAGGATAAGGGTCACCATATTTTCTCTGCTCCCTCACACTCGCTGTATATCTGTTATAGCACCGACCCCCGAACAAAGCTCTTGCTCCCCCACTCTCACTGCTACATGCAGCACCTTCCCTCTCTTTCTCTCTTGCCTTTCTAATGCTCCCCACATAGCTATAGAATATTCCTGGGAATGCCAATGATGGAATTTTCCAGGAATTGTTCCAACTTATTCCCAGTTTCAGGAAAACGGCTGTGCCCCAGTGTGTAACACGTAAGAGGATGGAGTAGAGATGTACGTTTTTCAAATCACACACAATTAAAATCCATCATGAGGCCATTCAGTACTTCAAATATGCTCAAACATTCAATACGTTTGGGGGTGTTCTTATGGTTTTCTCAGCTCCATGTTACAGGAACTTTCAGTCATTCAACCCCCAGGTTTCTGTTAAAGAGCAGACGATTCTCAGACACTTCATACCCCGGGTTTCTTCTAGCAAGTGTTCAGAAGGCATTTCCCATGGGGACGGACTCTCCTAACAATATAGTTCAGCTGATTTATAAATTCATGCAACAGTCAGCATGCTTTCCACAGACCAATCAAAAACATGGACTTATTTTATGGTTATCGATATCCAATCACAATTAGTCATTCTGGTTATTTCACTTGTCTCACCTTATTGTATTCAGCCAAAGACAGCTTCCAAACACTTGTCTCATTATAAAATACAATTTCTAGCACAGAACATTTTTGTATCAAATACACCTTTTTACTTGTCATTAAAATTTCTCTTGCCCTTTTACTGCGGCTGATTCTGGGTGTAGCAGTTACACAGTCTCCCACTCAGTTGATTGGATGGTTGGTTTGTGATGCAGAGGGAGGCCACCAGCGCAGGTTCAATTCCCCACAATTCTCCAGAGGTAATCATGAAGGGGATCCTCTCTCAACCTCACCCTATCACCCGTGTGGTGACCTTCAACGTAAACCACCACGAGTGGTCTCTCTAATGAGAGTTATTTGGGACTCTAATCTATCCATATTAGCATTTTAATTTTTAGCATTTTTTTTATTGAAAAAGATATTTTTATTATTATATTAAACCAATAACAAAACAACTCAAATAACTGAACAAAATTACACCCATGTGCATGTATATGCAAAATAAGTTAAAGTCTCTAAACGGAGAGAAGAAAACAAAAATAAACAATAAATAATAAATAAATAATAACAAAGTGATAAATCTCGTTCTTCGAGAGCATCAACTGATACACATTCATACACTCATAGTTCCTATTATGTGATTCATTCGACAATATCGTCATGGCTATATAAAAGACCTTTTTAGAGTGGCAAATAAGCCTGCATCGCGGTAATCCAGAAAGGGTTGCCATATCTTACATAAATCTCTGCTTTTCGGTGCACCATACTAATGAGAACGTCCAAAGGGATATTCTCCATGACGAGCTTACAACGACCCAATAGACCCAATAGGGTTTTCAGACATCCAACACAACAGAATATTCTTCCGAGCACATGAAGTATGGGGGAGATACTAAACGAGTATTGTGCATCAGTATTTACTGTGGAAAATGATTTGGAAGATATAAATCGTAGTGAAATAGATGGTGACACCTTGCAAAATATCGATATTACAGACGAGGAATTACTGGATGTCTTAAAGCGGGTAAAGGTGGATAAATCCCCAGGACCTGATCAGGTGACCCCAGAACTCTGTGGGAAGCTAGAGAAGTGATTGCTGGGCGTCTTGCTGAGATATTTGTAATATGGATAGTCACAGGTGAGGTGCTGGAAGACTGGAGGTTCGCTAACGCTGTGCTATTGTATAAGAAGGGTGTTAAGGACAAGCCAGGGAACTATAGACCAGTGAGCCTGACGTTGGTGATGGGCAGGTTGTTGGAGGGAATCGTGAGGGCCAGGATGTGCTTGTATTTGTTAAGGCAAGAACTGATTAGGGATAGGCAACATGGCTTTGTGCATGAGAAATCATGTCTCACAAACTTGATTTAGTTTCTTGAGGAAGTAACAAAGAGGATTGAGGAGGGCAGAGGGGTAGATGTGATCTATATGGACTTCAGTAAGGGTTTTGATGAGGTTCCCCATGGGAGACTGAATGGCATGGTTAGATCTCATGGAATACACAGAGAACTAGCCATTTGGATACAGGACTGGCTCAAAGGTAGAAAACATAGGCTGATGCTGAAGGGTTGTTTTTCAGACTGGAGGGCTGTGACAAATTCAGTGCCACAAGGATCGGTGCAGAATTCACTACATTTTGTCATTGACATAAATGATTTGGATGCAGACATAAGAGGTACAATTAGTAAGTTTGCAGATGACACCAAAATTGGAGGTGTAGTGGAGAGCGGAGAGGGTCACCTCTGATTGACCAAATGGCCAATGGGCTGAGAAGTGGCAGATGAAGTTTAATTCAGATAAATGCGAGGTGCTGCATTTTGGGAAAGAAAATCTTAGAAGGACTTTTACACTTAATGGTAAGGTCGCAGGGAGTGTTGCTGAACAAAGAGACCTTGGAGTGCAGGTTCAAATCTCCTTGAAAGGGGATTGCAGGTAGATAGGATAGTGATGAAGGCGTTTCCTTTATTGGTCAGAGTTTAGAGTACAGGAGTTGTAAGATCATGTTGCAGCTGTACAGAACATTAGTTTGGCCAGTGTTGGAATAGTGCATGCAATTCTGGTCTCCTTCCTATCGGAAAGATGTTGTGAAACTTGAAAGGGTTCAGAAAAGATTTCAAGGATGTTGCCAGCGTTGGAGGATTTGAGCTATAGAGAGAGACTGAACAGACTGGGGCTGTTTTTCCTGGAGCGTCAGAGGCTGAGGGGGTGGGACCTTGAGAGGTTTGCAAAATTATGAGGGGCATGGATAGGATAAATAGGTAAAGTCTTTTCCCAGGGGTCGGGGCGTCAGAACGAGAGGGTATAAATTTAGGGTGAGAGGGGAAAGATATAATAGAGAACAACAGAGCAACTATTTCATACAGAGAATGGTACATGTATGGAATGAACTGCCAGGTGAAGTCGGGGAGGCTGATACAAGTGTAACATTTAAGAGGCATTTGGATGGGTAAATGAATAAGAAGGGTTTGGAGGGATATGGACCGGGTGCTGGCAGGTGGGTTTAGATTGGTTTGGGATATCTGACCGGCAAAGACGGGTTGGAGCAAAGGGTCTGTTTCCATGCTTTACATCTCTATGACTCTATGACTCTATGACTTATATTAATCTCTGTTTTTTTGTTGCACCATGCTGGTGTGAAAGTCCAAAGGGATATTCTCCATGATGAGTTTACAAAATCCCAACAGATCCGTGGAGTTTTCAGACATACAACACAACATAATATTTTCCCTAACCCAGAAAGTAAGGATATATTTTTTCCCATGTGCATCTGTGTAAGATACTCTGGGCAGGCCCAGGAAAAGACAAACCGGGTCCAACTCCAATTCGGTCCCAATGACCCACTCTACCACACCTACCGCAGAGCTCCAATATATACGAAGCCTGCAGCAGGACCACATGCAATGAGTCAGAGTGTCTGTAGTCATTCTGTATTTAGGACACGCTGAAGATAATCCAACTTTGAATTTTGACAGAAAATCTAGGGTCAGATAGACCCTGTGAAGAATTTAAACTGCATGGAATGGGTCCTATTTCAGATCAAATTCCTGAGAGCATTTTCACAAATATCCTCCCATGTCTCCAAAGAGATCTAAACCCCAACTCTCTCGCACAGACGTCACGAAGCTTCACAGTCTTGTCTGAGCGGACACTATCCAACTAATGATAAAGACTACTGACAGAGAGTGTATTCTTAGCAGTAAGAACCCACTTCTCTATATCGGATCTATAAGTGTCTGTTAAAAGTAATTTTTTAATCAAATCTCTAATTTCGAAAATAACAGAAGGAGTCTCTACTAGGTAGCCCATACTTACGAATTATTTGACCAAATGATATAATTGTTTCTCCCTCAAGTAACACGTGGTGGCTCAGTGGTTTGCACTGCTGACTCACAACACCAGGGTCATGGGTTTGGTTCCAGCCTTGGGTGACTCGCTGTCCGAAGTTAGTATATTCTCAACTGTGTCTGCGTAGGTTTCCTCCCACAGTCACGCGGATGTGCAGGTTAGATAAATTGCTCATTGCTAAATCGCTCATCGTGTTCCAGGATCTGTAAGTTGGGGCATTAACCAGGGTAAATATAGCATGGCAGGGGAATGGGTCTGAGTGTGTCACTCTTCAGAGGGTCGAAGTGGACTTGCTGGGCCCAAGGACCTGAGTCCACTCTGCAGGACTTCTACTAATTCTAAATCACCCAAGCAAGGTATCCCCCTCGCTGCCCACAGTTTACACCTGGAATCCATTATCCTTGGTTGACAACCTGGTCTTCCAATTATAGGGGTTAAGAAACATGGTTTTGGCTGTATTGCCCTCAATCTGACGGATTGTCCTTCATGCTTTAACAGTATTGATCATCATTAGTTTCTGACAATACTCCATGAACGTTGTCAATTTCTCTAAGAACGACAGACTAAAAGGGTTCACTTTGTCTGAGAGGGCTCAATGTCTAGCCATAGTGACGCCAAGACCACAGCGGCCCAGGCACTCAAATACGTTGAAAAAAAACTTAATTGATTGCGATTAATCGGGTGATCAACTCCCCACAATCTTTGGGGCAGTTACAATTTTGTTAGCTTGATAAAGAATCGCTTATGGTGCCAGATAAAAGGGCTAAACCAGCCATTTTTTAAAAAAAATCCTTTGATTAGATTACTTACAGTGTGGAAACAGGCCCTTCGGCCCAACAAGTCCACACCGACCCGCCGAAGCACAACCCACCCACACCCATTCCCCTACATTTACCCCTTCACCTAACACTATGGGCAATTTAGCATGGCCAATTCACCTAACCTGCACATTTTTCTACTGTGGGAGGAAACCGGAGCACCCAGAGAAAACCCACGCAGACACAGGAAGAATGTGCAAACTCCATGCAGTCAGTCGCCTGAGGTGGGAAGTGAACCGGATCACTGGCAGTATGAGGTAGCAGTGCTAACCACTGTGCCACAGTGCAGCCCACATGCCTCACCTGTCTGGGAAACATCAAAAAAAGCATTCACACGGGGTGAAGGAAATGAGGAAGGACATTCATTTTAATAACAGCTATCCGACCTAGCCAGGATTTTGGAAATGCCTCCCATCTTTGAAGGTCTTGTTTAATTTTGTCCAACAAATAGATATAGTTCACGTTAAATAAATGATCAAAGACAGATGCAATGAATATACTGAAATAGGAAAACCACCCCAGTGACCATTTAAAAGGAAACCAGGATTTCCCCACAGTATCAGGTATTTCCCTAAGACCTTCCATAGGCATGGCCTCCAACTTTGTAAAATTAATCTTATCGCCCGGAAAGGAAGCAAGCAAATTAATGCATTGCATCACACGAACTAACGAAATTGTGGGATTTGACAAAAAACATAACACCCTCATCTGCATACAATGTAATCTTTCGTGACTGATATCCCACCTCTGGGACAGATATGTTAACATCCCTACAGATGGCCTCCGCCAGTGGCTCAGTCCCCAACGTAAACAACAATGGTGAAAGGTGTCAATCTTGTCGGCTGCCTGGAGAAATATTAATATTACTGGTTGGCACACCATTAGTGAGAACTGCAGCCAGAGGATCACGGTAAATGACCCTCACCCACTTGATAAAAACTTTGCGTAGACCAAACCGTTCTAATGTACAGAAGAGATCCGGCCACTGAACCCAATCAAATGCCTTCCCTCATCTAAAGAGATCAATAATCCCTGGACAAATTGATGTTGACACTCTTGGATCATATTGAGTAACCACTTAACATTGTAGAAAAATCTGCCGCCCTTTAAAAAGCCTGTTTGGTCCTCTTTGGTAAGGGAAGGCAGCAAAGTTTCCAGCCTTAATGCACGGGTTTCAGACGGGATTTTGAGACCAACATTTTAAAGTGAGATTGGCGTGTAAGAAGCACAATCCTCCGGGGTCTTCATTCCTTCAGCATCAGAGAGATATGAGTCTCTCCTAAGGATGGAGGGATGGGTTCGTGACTGTATGAGTGACAGAACATGTTAAACATCAGCCCTGACAATAGGTTTATAAATTATTTATAAAATTCACTCAGAAATCCGTCAGGAACGTGCACCTTTACATTCTGAAGTTGCTTCACAACTTCCTGCGCTGACATTGGTGCATTAAGGCACATCACTTATTCAGGGGTTACTCCTGAAAGACCCAGGTTCTTGAAAAATGATTCCATCTTAATCCATCTATCCTCAAAATGTTCAGGCTGAAATAATTTGGTGAAAAATCTCGGACAGGGGGCATCAATCTTTTTGGAATTGAAGGGAATGATCCCAGTACCTTCCCTAATTGAGGTAATGGCTTAAGAGGGGGGATCGTTTTCCTGGCAAGATAGAATAAATACCTGCCTGGCTTATCACCATGTTCAAACAGCCTTTGGTTTGCAAAAGTAAGTTCCTTCTTGGCTGTCTGTGTGAGCGTGGAATTCACCGTAGACCGAAGCATTGTGATCCTCTGCAGCTTAGCCACTGAGGGTCTATCACAGTATGCCCTCTTGGCTGGCCTCAGCTCTGCCTCAAACCAGCGTTCCTGCTCACCCTTCTGCGACATCCTAAGGATTAATTAATCCCTCGGCAGAAGCCTTAGCAACTTCCCATCGAATGGATGGTTTACTGGTTAAATCTGAATTAATGGCTAAGTAAGATCTGAATTCATTGCAGTGGGCGGCACGGTGGCACAGTGGTTAGCACTGCTGCCTTACAGCGCCAGAGACCCCAGTTCAATTCCTGCCTTAGGTGACAGTTTGTGTGGAGTTTACACATTACGCCTGTGTCTGCGTGGGTTTTCCCCGGGTGCTCCGGTTTCCTCCCACAGTCCAAACATGTGCAGGTCAGGTGAATTGGCCATGCTAAATTGCCCGTAGTGTTGGGTGAAGGGGTAAATGTCAGCGAATGGGTCTGTGTGGGTTGCTCTTCGGCGGGTCGGTGTGGACTTGTTGGGCCGAAGGGCCTGTTTCTACACTGTAAGTAATCTAATCTAAATACTCAATTAACCAACTAGTCTTAATACTAAAGAGATTGATTCGCTAGTGTCTCGAATCTATTATATTGCCCTCAATCTTCATCAATAAGTATACTGCTTCATGGTCAGAAATGGTAATATTCCTAATTGTGCAGGATGCCACCGAATCTAAGATTGTTGCAGGAATGGGGAAGATATCAACCCTCGTGTGGCATTTATGCCGGTTAAAGAAGAAAATAAAATCCTTACTTGTGATGTGGATCTGCCTCCAGATATCCACCAGCTCTCTTTCTGCACACAAATCCACTAATTGCTTACATTATAACGAGGGTATTGGGGCACCTTAGGACATTCTGTCCACGGTGGGGTCCATATGACAGTTGAAATCTTCTACAATAATGTGCCATGATGCAAGATAACTGAATTTGGAAAATGCATCTACCAGGATTTTAAGAGAGTGCGCCGGGGGTGGGGTGGGTGGGGGGTGCGGAGGGGATGGTGTGGGGTGGGGGTGCAATGAACATTCAGAATACTGTATTATTTACCATAGTTCAAGGCTTTGGGGATTATTAGTAGGTTAAATGGAAGATTCTTTTTATCCATTATGGCTTCTCCCCAACTCGTAATATTAAAAGAGGAGAGATAAACCCGATCAAACGCGACCTGCTGGAAAGTCCAATGTTCTTTGTCATCAAGGTGCATCTCCTGCAATAGGACAACATCCATCCTCTCTTTTTAAAACTAGAAAGTACATTTTTCATCTTTTCTGGCTAATGGCTCCCCTTAATGCTCCAGGTAGACCATTTAAGCACATCATTACCCAGAACACACTGTAACAACATTTGAACTCGAGAGACGAAGAACTCGAATTACTGATCATTAATAAACAAAGTCTCATAGATCTTAAAAACTACACAAACTAAAACTACTACAACTGCCAAATCTCAAATCTTTCCAAAATTAAGCATTTTAAGTAAGTTCCTGGGATGGAGTGGGTTAGGGAAGCACTTTGGCCGTGCTGTGATGCAGAGCCCAACAAAGCAGACCTTCCAGATCGCCACCATCTTGAATTTCCCCTTAACATTTTATCGATATTATCATTTCGTTTTGCATTATATTCCTGGATGTTCTGGAGCAATGTGATTTTTTACCACTGTCAGCATTTCCCCAACACTGCACATTCCTGCCATTCCTCGATAATCCTTGACTCCGTTATTATTTATGAACCTTCTGTGTGTGCCTCAAACATATTCAATATCTCTGCCTCCAATGCTCTGCCGGGAAGAGATTTCCAAATACTCTCACCACTGAGAAAACTAAAATTAACTTCATCTGTGTATGAGATTATTTTTGTCTCCTTACCTGAGAAAGGATATAATTAAATTGGAAGCAGTTCATAGATATTTCACTTCATGTATTCCAGGGATGAGGGTCTTATATTATGAAGGCTTTAACAGGTTACTCTTGGAATGAGAGGTGATCTTATTGAAACATACAAAGCCTCGAGGAGAGTGATCAGATAGATACCCACTGGGTGTTTGTACAGTAAAACTCCTTGTTGTTTTTATAGAATCTCGACATTGTGGAAGCAGGACATTCCGTTCATCAAGTCCACATTGACCCTCGTAAAAGTATCCACTATCCCCCCGCCCCCCCGGACCTGCCCCCCTACTCTATCCATGTAACCCTGCATTTCCCATAACTAACCTATCTAACCAACACATCCCTTGGCGCTATAGGCAATTTAGCATAGCCAATCCGCTCTAAGCTGGATACCTTTGGACAGTGGGAGGAAACTGGAACACTGGGAGAAAACCCACTCAGACATGGGGAGAATGTTCAAAATCCACATGGAGGGTTGCCCGAGGTTGGAATTGAACGCAGTTACTTGGTGATGGGAGGTAGCAGTGCTAACCACAGATCCACCATGCACATCCGTAAGTTATATTAGTTACTTGTGGCTGACTAAAGAAATCTTCCTGACTTGTTCCTGTCACTGAACCTGACTCAGTCTGAGAACTTTATCATCTGCCATATCACCAACCTGGTTACATTTAAAATTATGTGTCAGCAGTGGAGGAATGGGATGAGAAAAGGAAACAGTGATACCCTCCAACCTCCATCAGAGCAGGAATTAGGAGAAATATACAAAGTAGGATTTCAGTCAAGTGGGAATTCTCTTACCCAGAAGTTTGGGATGGCTGGATCTTTAAATTATATCTAAGCTGGTTTTGTCTAATTTTTCATGGACAGGTTAATCAGAGATAATGGTACATGGAAAGAAACGTGCAGCTGGGATCACAATGAGATGAGCCATGACCTTATTTATTAGTGGAGTAGTGTCAAAGGGCCGAATGGCCCACTTGTTTCCCTCAGCCCTATGTTCTGATGTTCCATTCAGCCCTCGGACATGCAAAACAGGGACAGATCGAGGCCACTCCGATGGTTAGGTGGAGTTTTGGAAATGTACTTGGAAAATCCAGACTGTATTAGGAAGTGACCACCAACCCCACCCCCAGTCCCTGTTTCCAGGCTTCCCCTCTCTGTAACTTCTGCTCCAGACGTGGGTCATGTTGCAGACCCAGATACTTTAGGAATACAGCCACATACCCCACCCAGGGTTAAAACAACAAATCCTCTGCTCTGCCTGAATGCAACATTGTACAACACGATTTCCAGCAAAATAACACGTTACTTTCCAAAAGCATAACATGTGAAATTAATAAATAGGAACAGGAGTAGGTCAATCGGCCCCTCAAGCTCACCCTGTCATTTCATAAGAACATGGCTTATCTACTCCAGGGCTCAACTCCACTCTCTTGCCGACTCCTTGTATCCGTCCACACCTCTCTGAGCAAGGGAATTCCAGACATTCACTATCTTCGGAGAGAAGACATCACTCTGCATCTCAGATTGAAATCGATGTTCCTTATTCGGTATCGATATCCTCGAGTTCGACATTTTGCCCAACAATGGAAACAACTTCTCAACATCAACCTTCTCCAACCCCTTCTGTGTTATGTAGGTTTCAGCAGAATCCTCATTCATTTAAACCCCAATGAATTATCTCCTCACCATCTTCGAGATTCTCAATAACACAACCCTTCCTTCCCAGGAAACCCCCTAATGTACCAACCGAGTTACTTGCTGCATCATCATGCTGACTTTATGCTTCATACACAGGAAGACTCCAATGCCTTTACTGTTCCTTTACTGGAAGTCCTCTCCATTAAGTAACAGCCTGCCTTTTGATTCTCAGTGTCATCCTCAAACTCGGATGTATATTGCACTCAGCTCCCTCCTTCAGGCTGTCAGCTTAGAGTGTAAATAACTGATGCCATCAGACTGATATTTTTGGTACTCCAGCAGATAAACCTTTACCATAAAGATCCATTAGTCCTGATTCTCTGATTTCTGTGTTAACCAATCATCATCCCATGTTAACACAGTATCCGACGTCCTGGAGCTTCTGTTTTGTGTAAGAACTTTTGTTTTGTAATACCTTGTGGAAAATCTCTGGAAAGCCTGGTGTCCACCAGATCCCCTTTATCAAGTCCGTTGTTACATTTACAGGCATCTCCAGAAATACTTTGCATGATTTTACAGGGCAAAATATCATTTCCCTTTCACAAAACCATCCTGACTCTGCGTGAAGCTTTTCTAAATGTCCATGCTTGCCAGGTTTTCCAAACTATACTCGTCCCATCTGTTTTCATTAGGTCCATGTGCCTCTAAATGTTTCCCATTCATATGTTTGTCCAAATGAGTTTTAAATGTTGTAGCTGTCCTTGCATTTCCCACTCTTCCTATGGAAGCTCATTCCATACCCACACCGCTCTCTGTGTAAAAAAAGCTGCCCTTTAGTCCCTTTTAAAATCTACCACCTTTCACCTTAAACCTATTCCCTCTATGTTTGGATTCCCCTACCCTTTGGAAAATACCTTGGCTCTTAACCCTATCCATACCTCTCATGATTTTATAAGTTTCTATAATGTCACTCCTCAACATCCTACACTCCATCTGATACAATCTTCAAGAACAAGCGTTTAAAGGTAAGCACTGCAAAATTAAACAATATTAAAAATGACAGGTAACCAACACTCAGCCCAAAAGTCAAACTGTGATTTGTTTTTCTCCATGTTACAATACTAAGGCAGCATGAAACGCTTGCTAGTGCCAATAAGAAGTCAAGCACCTGAATTCCTTTATCTAAAGGGGGTGATGATCACGAAAGTGAAAACGTTTCTGTGGCAAGATTTATATAATACCACATGGTCAACATTCTCCCTCCTGGCCTCTGTATAGCTTTGCGTGGTTGTGTCTTTTTCATCTTGCATTCAATAGAGAGAACCCCTTTCCCCCATTCACACCTTAAATTCGACCTGTTATATAGAATCTTTCCTTTCACCACTGCTAAAAGCCCATTTTTCTTTTGCCACACCCACTTTTCCCGGCCACCCATCCTCTACATCTGGCAAGGGACTAAAAGACCATTTTGCAATTGTATTCAGTTTTGAAGAATTTTCACACTGGACTGCAAACGCTAACTCTGTTTCTCTTTCTCTGCAGATGTTGACGCACCTGCTGAGTTTCTCCAGAAATGATTAGGCGCAGAACAATTTTTCAATTACATAAATAATTTATGGATACTGGAAATAAAAATAAAAAGCCTTTATAGAAGGTTCACTGGACCTGAAAGTTTAACTCTACATTAACTCCAGAAAATTCTTCAACAGCTTTCGCAATTTCTTCAGCAATTTCTGTTTTTGAACAATTTCCAACAAAATATTGTCAAAGATCCCCAAACATCCTGTCCAACATGGAGCGATGTACACTGGGAACTGAACATTAACGCATGGTAACAAGTTCCTTGACTCTGAAACTGCACAAGGCTGGCATCACTGACACGGCAGAGCTCTGAATCATGGTCATGGAGAAAAACAGAAGGAAACACATTCACTTCAAATACAGAAGATGACATTACTGAAAGGAAACGATTCAGATTATTACCTTAAATGGATATTGCTTATGGAACAAATTGGAGACGTGACACCAAGGAAAGACTTCCAGCAGAATGAGAATATGAAAATGGAAGTATTTCCGCATCAGAAACCAGAGTAGGTCACTGAGTACAGGGCTGATGGGTGAATGGGTCTCGGTGCGAACTGGGGGGCAGTCAGTAGAATTGAATTGTAGATATTGCAGCTAAAAATTGGTTATCATCTGATGCTGTAGATTTCAATGACAATCTGTAACCTTTCCCCCAGGATAGTCCATCCATCTATCATTTCCATCAAGCCGATCCATGGGTCAGTGACGAGTGCGGATGAACATGGTCAGGTCGGAATCACGTGCACCTAAACCTGATGACAATCCATTAAAGCTACCGCACTTGACTGGTTACACTACGAACAGCAGGACTAACATCTGATACAGAGAGAGAGATGATCCCAAGACTAACAAATCAGACCTAAGTTCTGTCGTCCTGTCAAATCCATGCATAAAAGTCGGTGGACAATTAAACAACTTACTGGAGGAGAGGACTCCACAAATATTCCCATCCTAAATGATAGAACAGCCCTGTGCATCCATGTAGACGATGCAGTATCTGCACCATCCTCAGCCAGAAGTGTTGAGTCGATTACCCACCTCACCCTCAATATGATACCCTCAGAATCACAGTTGCTCGTCTTAACCAATTCAATTCACTGCACGTGATATGAAGCAACAGCTGAACACTGTAGATATGACAAAGGCATTTGGCCCGGACACCGTTCCTGCAATAGGACTGAAGACTTGTGCTACACAACAAGCCGTGTCCCTGGGGAAGCTGTTTCATTCAAGCTACAATTCTGACAACTCCCTGGCAATGTGGGTAATTACTCAACTATGTCCCATCCCATAAAATGGGAATAATTACAATCGGACCAATTACCACGCCCTCAATCCCATCACGATAGTCAAATTGGCTGGGGTTATTTTTGATAGAGCTGTCACACATCACAGAAATAATCGGTTCAGTGTGATTTCCAATAGGTCCCCATTTGGAGATGGTGCTATTGTGGAATTGTCATTGGATTGCTAATCCAGACCAGGATAATTCTCTGTCAACTGGTGCAAGTTAAAAACAATGAATAAAATATCGAGATCTATTATCTGGTGTCAGTAATAGTGAACTTCTGTTCAATGTCGATTGTAGATGTCGATCTCCTTACCCAGTGTACTTTCAGGAAGTGAATCTCCCGCGCTTTCCTGGTCTGGCCTAAACGTGACTCCAGACACACAGACATGTGATACACTCTTCAATGGTCTCTGAAACGGGCAAGCAAGGCACTCAATTGTATTAAACTGCTCCGAGATCTTAAAGGATAAACCGGAGAGAACAGCCGGCACCAGCCTCGTTATCAGAAAAGGGAATGGGAAACAGAATCCTGTTGTCCCTGCAGAGACCTCCTTCCTAACGGCTGAGAGCTTGTAGCAATATTTACAGAGCTTTCCCACACACTGCACAGAAGCATCGGGAAAGGAATACGTCATACAACTCATTGACCTTTCCTTATTCTAGTTAATGACCGAACATCTCCTCAATGCAGTTTTCCCCATACAATATACATATCCCTTAATATGTTTAAACATTGTGAAACATAAAATGAGAACTGCTGTAATCCATTCAGCCCATCAGTTTTGCCCCTCCATTCTATGTACAGGCAGTTCACTGATAACGCGTGTTGATTAAATACAATTCGGCTGCCATGCAATTCATGAACCTTTTTCTATAAAGTGAACTGGCGTTTACTGTGACGCGATTTCTTGGCTGGCACCAGCTGAACAGCAAACCCAGCCTCAGAAACCCCCTGTCTACAAAAGGTACAATCGATGTGTTCAGCTAAAACAGGAGTGCAATTGGCTCTTCAGGCCATGAAACTGAGCCTGAAACTGGGAATTGTAGTCTATATTTAGAAAGAACTTTATTTCAAACTGTGGGGAGAAACTTGGGGAAAACTGGAATTCGGCATCGGTATCACTTGGTTGGTCAGCCCCCACGCACTTTCTGGTGAAGATTGTGGTGAAAGGTACAGTGCACCAGTGAGTGACTGTCATGTGAAAGCATTACATTTACAGCACTGTTCCATTACAACATGTAATTTAAAGATTTATTTAGACTGTCCTATTGTGTGTTAGACCAAATTTAAATTTTGGCTTTTTATGATATTTTTGGGAGTTCTCCACTTACCCTCTTTTTTCCATAGACCCCATTATTAATATTGCACGATTTTCTACAACACAGTGTTGTACAGGAACACAGTTATTGTGTTATTGGAGAACAACCTGGAATAATAGCTGATCTGCTATCTTCACACCATACTCCTGCTCTCTCCCTATCCCTTTAGTTGCCAGAAATCCTTATTTATATTCAGCCCCTCGACTTCCACAGCCTGATCTGGGAGAGAGTACCCCTGGTTCGCCACTCTCTGAGTGCAGGTATTTATTCTCATCTCAATGCAAAGTGGCCTGTGTCTACCTAATATTGTGGCCCCTTGTTTTAGACGTTCCAGCCAGGCGATTTACTGATCTGCTTCTAATCTGTCTCGCCCTGTCAGAGTGTTATATATTTCACTGTGATTTTCACTCATTTTCCTGAAGCCCATTGAATACACATCCAGTCGCCCCAAACTCTGCTCCCACAACACGTCTGCCATCCCAGAGATCAGTCTGGTCATCCTTTGCTGCTCTCCCTCAATGTCAGGTTTGTCGTCTGTTAGGAAAAGAGACCAAAACTGCACACAATACTGCACAATGTTCGAGATGGGGTCTTACCAAGGCCCTGTACAGCTGCAGTGAGAAACATTTACTCCTGTACTCAAATCCCCCTGAAATGAAGGTGAATACAGCATTTATCTTCCTTCCTGCTTTCTACTCCTGCAATATTGCTTTAAGTGATTGGTGTACAGGGAGATCCAGATCCTTTTCAATGTTACAGCTCCCCACTTGCTGGGCCTATATACAATTGTCAGCGTGCCAATGCCATTGCCAGTACTGACTTCTGGCTTCAGAACTCACTGCCCTACATGGACTCTGAGGGCTACGCAGAAACAAACAAAAATGCAGCTTAAGTTCATTTATAGTGCAACATTTTTCAAACACTCATTTTTCAAATGGGAGGCTGCCATTCTATTGTTCCCATCAAAGTACACAACATCTCATCTCCCCATTACTCTCCATCTGCCACGTATTTGCCCAGTCACTCGCCTTGTCTCAATCACCTTGGAACATTTTTACATCCTCCTCATCCACTCACAGGCTGACATCGTTTAGTGCTGTCAGCAGACTTGGGAATATTGCATTTGCGCCCCTCACCCAAAGATATTGGGAATAGCTGGAGCCCAAGACACGATCCTTACAATATCCTCCAAGCCTTCCATATATAAAAAAAAACATTGTTTTATTCCTACTCACTGTTTCCTGCCAGCTCTCCCATTCTAAATCTATGACCATATATTAGCCCGAGTCCCATAGGGTTCGAATTTGCACAATAGGCTTGGGGCTTTATCAAAAACCTTTCTGAGATTCCATTCGCATGGCATTGATACCTCCTACATAATTTTGCTAAAGGCCACTTTGTCAAAATGATTCCCATTTCAGAAATCTCTGTTGACTTTGTCTATGCCCATTAATTTCAGTCCAATACTCTCTCTAAACTGTTTAGTTGCTATTTTCATTCTATTCCCTTTTTCTCACAAGACTGAAATTCCCTAGCATTGCTAGGAAGTTTTCTTTTTTATTTTGTTTTCTTCTGTGAAGGCATAACTAAGGTATTTTCTCCATAGTTCTGCTATTTCCCGGTCCTCAATTATCTGGTATCAGAATGTAAGAAATCTGCAATTTTTTTCTCTTAATTTTGCCATTGACATATTTCCAGAAAATATTACAAGTTCTCCCTTCTCAACTTTGTTAAGATAATCTTCAGAAACCCATCAATTCCTACCTTAAGCTACTCAATGGTTGACCTTCCACAGCCATCCAATCACAGAAGCACAGGCACTGTACTACCAGAAATACAGCACGGTCTACTTTAGGCCCATTTTCCGACACAAGACCGTAGCCATGAATCTTAAAGCATTTGAAGTGCCCAACCATGTGGTTTCTAATGGTTTGAGGTTACCATGACAACTCCACTCTCAAGAAGTGCATTCCAGACCCCAACACCCTCTGGATGAAAAACAATTCTCAAAATTCACTAAACCGCAAATCCTTCACTTCAAAAATGTGGCCCTTTGAGTCAAACCAACAACTGTTGTCTATCCACGCTGTCCATGTACCTCGTAATCCTATCCCTCTGAATCACAGACCTCTCAGCCTTCTCTCCTCCAAACTAAACAACCTGAGATTATCCAGCCTCTCTCCATAGCTGATATGCTCCATCCCAGGGAACATCCTGGTGAATCTGCTCTGCACCCCCTCCACTATAATCACATCCTTCCTGTAATGTTGTTCCCAGACCCACACACAGTATTCCATCTTGCCCTCACCAATGTTCCACATAGTTCTTATAATCAATGCCTCGATGAAAAAAGGCTATGTTTACATTCCCCTAGCCTTTCCCAGATTGTGTATTAACCTGTGCAGACACATCAGCAATGTGTGGAGAAGCACCCTCTGAGCTTTCTAGTGTGCTGCCATTCATTGAGTACACCCCTGTCTGGTTCCTTCTTCCAAAGGTGCATTACCTCATATTTATCAGTGTTACATTCCATCTGACATTGATCCACCCATCTGACCATTCCGTCAGTATCTACCTGTAACATAAGGCCTTCCTCCTCACTGCCAACCACCCGGCCAATCTTTGTATCAAATCCAAACTTATTTATTACATACCCCACCCCTAGTCCATATTCACAGCTGCATCATTTATGAATACCACAAATAATAAGGTTAAAAATCTCTCAACATCAGTTATATCACGTGGTTGTGCACGTTGATGAAGAAGCTACGTTTCGAAAGCTAGTGCTGCCGAATAAACCTCTTAGACTATGGTATGGTGTTATATTATTTTTAGATTTGTCCACCCCAGCCCAACACTCGCACCTCCGAATCACAAACACTAAGGGACCCAGCACTGATGCCTGTGGTACACCATTGGACACTGGCCTCCAGTCAGACAAACAGCCTTTCACCACTCCCCTCTTTCTCTTACTACTAAAGTTGATTTAGATGCAACTTAGCAAGTCACTAATGAGTCCTACGTGTTCATTGGTTATTCTGCTCCACTTGACACACTTGTAGGTTATCTGGGGGTCCTCGGTAATCTCGCCTTGCCTTGCACCTGTGTTAGTCAGTCCCCTCTACGCGCAGAAGTTCCTCCTTATTGCAGTCTTAAATGGTTTGTCCCTTATCCTGCCATTATTTGCCTTGAATGTGGATTAGACAGACTGATAAATTTCCTGTTAATTTCCAACTTGTCGTATGTTTTGTGAGTTTTATAAAGTTCACAGTGACCCACCGCTGGTTCTTTGAACCTCAAGAGAACATAGGCCGAGTTTCCTCATCACGCAAGCTTGCCACCTGAGGGATTTGTCTGGATAATGTCCATTACATTTCCTCTGTGGCCAGTATATTCTTTCTCAGGTTCGGTCGCCAAAACTGGGCACAATACTCCAGGTACAGTCTCACCAACACACTGCTTCAATGTTTCTTTACATCTATATTCTGACTCCCTTAAAGGAAGGCAACCAAACTTTCGGTTTCCACTTACATATATTCCTCCAAATACCCTTCACATCATTGCATTTTCGAACTCACTGTGTGAGTTCTTATAGAAAGCCTTCTGATAATCTAAAATATGCCAATTCTACTGGATCCCCATGATCTGTGCTTTAAGAATCAACTTCAAACTATTCCAAAGTTTGTAAAGTATGATTTCCCTTTCAGAAATGCATACTGAGTCTCTCCAATGTTGCTGTTAATGTCGAAGTATCCAATATCACATCCTATATAATAGATTCCAACAGTTTCCCCACAAATGTCAAGTTAATTTGTCAGCAGTTCTCCACACTATCTCTTCTTCCCTTTGTAGATGCTTGGATCCCTACCATTCATCTATAGTGCTTGGGTCACGTTTATTAATGTACATTTATCTACACCAGCTTCCAGACTCTGCAGAATATACAGGAAAATAGAACGCCGTCATCGACAATGCAATCAATACTTCTATTTGTGATTTAGCTCTGAAGATTTTGGTATGAAGTACATCTAGTTTGTCAAGCTTAGTAATGCTCAGTCCAGCTGCATGTTTAATATTGCCTTGTTACTGACATGAATTGACTTTATGTCTTTACTTCCACAAGTCCTTTACAATCACTTCGTATTTCTGGGTGATTTTCTGGATCTTACTCCATTAAGACAGATGTAAAGTAACTGGTCATTTGCTTTGGCATTTCCCTGTTATCCATCATAATCTCGTCTCTCCTGATTGCAAATTTCCACATTTGACACTGTTTTTTTCTTTTGAAATATAGATCATAGATTTTTGCAGTCTTTGTGTTCCTGTTTGTTTGCATGCATGTTCGTTTTTTGATTTCCTCATCAGTTTCATGGCCCTCCTTTTCTGGATTGCAATTTTCTGAGAATTCATAGGATTCCCCAATGTCTGGAATTCTTCTGAAGTCACTTCTTGTGATTAATATATTCTTTAATTTGTTATGTTAATCATCATTGAGTCACTTACTCACTCTTTGGTGTTTTCACCTGAAATAAGTAGACATATCTTTCAGACTATGCAGTATTTCTGAAAATCTCCTGGTCCTGACCAGATATATTCAGGAGCGCTGCACGAGGACAGATAAGTAATAGTGGGGGCCCTGGTTGGTAGCCAAAGGGTGAGGTCCCGGAGGACTGGAGCATAGCGAAGCTGTTCCCTTATTCAAGAAGAGCTACAAAAAAAAACCTGGGACCTATAGACCAGCAAACCTGATATCTCGAGTAGACAAGTTTCTTGAGAAGATTCTGAGCGAGACTATATACATGCACTGGGAAAGGTAGGGTGTGATTATGAGCAGTCAGCATGGCTTTGTGCGTGGGGGATCATGGCTCAATAATTTGCTAGAGTGCTTTGGTGAAATGACAAGTAACTTTGACAAGGGCATGGTGGTATATGTGGTGTATATGGATTTCAGTAAGGCCTTCAGTAAGGTTCGACATAGTAGGCTGCTCTGGAAGTTTAGATCATATGGAATTGAGGGGGAGCTGGCAAATAAGATCATAGATTTGCTTCATTATAGGAAAACATAGAGTAATAGTGGAAGTATGCTTGTTGGGCTGAAGGCCTGTGATGAGTGGAATGCCTCAGGGGTCGGTTCTCGGTTCTGGGACTATTACTGCTTGTTTTATGCCTTTATATTGTTTTTATATTTACATATTACACACATCTATGATTTAGACGAGAATGTACAGGCATGAATTATAAGTTTCAAGATGACACTAAAATAGGCGGTATCATGGACAGTGAGGAAGATTATCAGAAATTTTAGAAATTACAGCAGTGCCTTGATCAGGTGAGAAAGTGGGCCGAGAAATGGCAAATGGAGTTTAATACAGATAATGTAAGTTCTTGCATTTTAGAAAGTCAAATCAAGGTAGGAGTTTCATGGTGAATGGCAGGGCCTTAAGGAGTGTATTGAGACAACGAGACTTTGGAATTCAGGTTCAAGGTTCTCTGAAATTGGAGTCACAGGTAGATAGGGTAGTGAAAAAGGCATTTGGCAAACTGGGCTTCATCAGTCATTGTAATGAGTATCGAAATTAGGGAGTTATGTTGCAGTTATACAGGATGGTGGTGAGGCAATACTGGTAGTTTTAAGTGAAGTATTGTTCACTTTGCTACGGGAAGGATGTTATTATACTGGAAATAGTGCAGAAGAAATTTAGAAGGATGTTGCCCGGACTCAATGGTCTGAGTTATAGGGAGAGGTTGTGCAAGATCGGAGTTTTTACGTTAGAGTGTATGAGACAGAGGGCGATCTGATAGAAGTGTATAAGATCATGGGAAGCATGGATAGAGTGAATGCACTCAGTCTTTTTGAGCAAACACGGACTAGAGGGCATCAATTTAAGATCCGAGCGGAAAGAGTAAAAGGGAACCTGAGGGGCAATTTCTATTACACACAGGGTGGTGTGCACATGGAATGAGATGCCAGCAGAAGTGGTTGAGGCGGGTATATACACAAAATTTAAAATGCATTCGGACAAATACACGGATAGGAAAGAATAAGATAGATATGGTGCAAGGGCAGGGAAATGTGAACGGACATTTTGTTCGGAATGGACCAATTTGGGCTGAAGAAAAGAAGGGCCTTTCTCCGTGCTGTCGGACTCTATGACTCTCACAATCATTGCTTCTCCCATTGAATGTTATATTATACTTCCCCAATTCATTGGAGCGTGCTTGACCCTCTAGCCTCCGGGCTTCCATGATGCTTAACCAGAATGTTCAAACACTCGATATTGTATTCAGACGCCGTGTAAAAATGTAACATATTGATGTCACTATTCCTCCAAAGCTGCTTCAGAGCAAGGTTATTAATTTGTCCTCCTGACAGCACAACACCAAATCTGAAATGACCTGCTGTCTAGTTTGGTTCACAACATACTGTTCAACCTACCTAATACACACTTACGGAAGTTTATCTTCACAGTATTAGTAGTCACTGCAGTTTCGGTGCAACTGGAGACCATCTATTATTACTGCAGCACACACGCTTATTTGTTACTCATTCACAGGATGAGGGTGTCGCTGGATAACCAGCATTTATTGCCCATGCCAGAGGGCAGTTAAGAGTCAATAGCGTTGTCTTGAGTCTGGAGTCACATGCAGGCTACACCAGGTAAGGACAGCAGTATCCTTCCCTCAAGGATACCATTGAACCAGATGAGATTTTCCAACAATCGACAATGGATGCCTAGTCATCATAAGCCCTTGATTCCAGATACATATTGAATTCAAATTCCACCATCGGCCTTTTCAAAATTTGAATTCATGTCCCCAGAATATTACCTGGGTTTCTGGGTTAAGACCCCAGCGATAATATCACTGTGTCATTGCTCCCCCTTGAATATACTTGCATACCTAATTTCCAGAGCATATGTTGTAAAGTATTTATGTGACAGATTTGGTTTTGATATATTATACACTAATATTTGCTTCACCTTGCTATTTGTACGATCCACCCAAACTGATTCTGTGGGAAGTGATGGAAAGGGTCAGTGCCGTTATTACTGATAGACTTGGACAAGACGTTCAGGGAGACTCACCTCAACGCTGAGGGCAGAGCGTCTGCAATGGGATACAGACAGTGGATGGAAGACTGTCTGCAGTGGGATACAGACGGAGGAGGGCAGAGCGTCTGCAATGGAATACAGACAGGGGGAGGGAAAAGCGCCTGAAATGAGTTGCAGACAGTGGAGGGCAGAGCAAGGGCATTGCGTCTACAATGGGATACAGACAGGGGAAGGGCAGTGTGCCTGCAATGTGAGACATACTGGGGAAGTGATGCACCTCTGTAATGGGATACAGACAGGGGAAGGTCAGAGCGTCTGCAATGGGATCCAGACAGGGGAAGGGCAGAGCGTCTGCAATGGGATACAGACAGGGGAGGGACAGTGTGTCTGCAATGGAAGACAGACCGGGGGAGGGATGCAGCTCTGCAATGGGATACAGACAGGGGAAGGGCAGAGCGTCTCCAACGGGATACAGACAGGGGGAGGGGCAATGTGTCTGCAATGGGAGACAGACTGGGGGAGGGAAGAGCGTCTGCAACGGGAGACAGACAGGGGCAGGGAAGAGCGTCTGCAATGAGATACAGACGGGGGAGGCAGAGCGTCTGCAATGGGATACAGATAGGGGAGGGGCAGTGTGTCTGCAATGGGAGACAGACTGGGGGAGGGAAGAGCGTCTACAATGAGATACAGACAGGGGAGGGGCAGTGTGTCTGCAATGGGAGACAGACTGGGGGAGGGAAGAGTGTCTGCAACGGGATACAGACAGGGGCAGGGAAGAGCGTCTGCAATGAGATACAGACGGGGGAGGCAGAGCGTCTACAATGGGATACAGATAGGGGAGGGGCAGTGTGTCTGCAATGAGATACAGACAGTGGGAGGCAGAGCGTCTGCAATGGGATACAGATACGGGAGGGGCAGTGTGTCTGCAATGGGAGACAGACTGGGGGAGGGATGCACCTCTGCAATGGGATCCAGACAGGGGAAGGGCAGAGCGTCTGGAATGGGAAACAGCTAGGGGAAGACAAATCGCCTGCAATGGGATACAGACAGGGGGAGGGCAGAGCGCCTGCTGTGGGATACAGACGGGGAGGGCAGAGAGTCTGCAATGGGATACAGACAGGGGAGGGGAGAGCATCTACAATGCGATATAGACAGCTGAAGGCAGTGCGTCTTTAATGGGATACAGATGGGAAGGGCAGATCATCTGCAATGGGATACGGACAGGAGGAAGGCAGAGCGTCTGCAATGGGATACAGACAGGGGGAGGCAGTGTGTCTACAATGGGACACAGACAGGGGAGGGCAGAGCGTCTGCAATGTGATACAGACGGGTGAGGGCAGAGGGTCTGCTATTGGATCCAGATGGGGAGGCAGAGCATCAGCAATGGGATACAGACGGAGGAGGGCAGTGCTTCTGCAATGGGATACAGACAGTGGGAGTGCAGAACATCTGCAATGGGACACAGACTGGGGGAGGGAATAGCAACAAGCAATGGCATACAAACAGAGGATGGCTGTGAGCAAAGCTTCAGCAGGAAAAAAAACAGTACACTATACATGTGATGGAAATTTTCTGTTTTGAGGAAAAGATGAAACAGCAGAAATTTATTTAAATGCAAGGAGAATGCAGAACTCAGGTTTACAGAGGGATTTGTGTGTCTTAGTACATGAATCACATCAAATTAACCTGGAGATGTAGCAAGTGATTTGGAAGGTAAATGTCGTGATCCTGTTTCGTGCAAGGGGTGTTGGATATGATCTTAGCGATGTTTCCCTACCGCTCATCACAACAATGTGTGGGAGTGAAAAAGAGCCCAGTCGTCTTTCCCACTAATGGAGGATTCCTGATGAGGATTCATTGGAATCTCCCCATTGCCTGAAGCAAAGCAATTCAGCCAAATTCAACCGTTTCATGAAGAAATCCCATTGTCAGAAGGCTGTGCAAGCAGAATAACAACAGAAGTAATTATCCGATTCGATAGTGAGGGGAACAGACAGGAGATTCTGTGGCTGCAAATGGGAATCCGGAATGGTGTGTAGCCTCCCACATGCCCAGGAACCAGGATGTCTCAGAGTGGCTACAGAACGTTCTCACTGGGGGTTGGGGGGGTGGGTAGTGGGGGGAAGGAGCCAGAAGTCATTGTGCACATTGGTAGAAAGGACAGAATGAGACAGGTAGAAATAGTGATGACATCCTGCAGAGTGATTGTGGAGAGCTACGGAAAAGGATAAAAGACAGTGCTAATATCTAGTTTACTTCCAGTTCTCCTTGCTCGTGAGGTTAAGAATAGGATGATATGGCAGATGAAGGGGTGGCTAAAGAATTGGTGCAGGGGGCAGAGATTTTTGGATTACTGGGATCTTTTGTGGGGCAAGGTGACTTGTTCAGGAAGGACGGGTTGTACCTGAGCTGGAAGGGGACCAATATCCTGGCAGGCAGGTTTGCAACTGCTGCAAGGGAGGATTTCAATTCGATTGGCTGGGGTTGGGGAGTGGTGGGATCCTCAACAGCAGGGAGGCAATTGCGAAGTTGGAAGGAGATACAGTAATCAGAAACAGTAAAATGAAGAGACAGGTCAGGCGAGACAACGACAGGGAGCAAGGAATGCCTGTTGGATTAAATTGCAACTGTTTCAATGCAAGATGGCTGACAGGTAAGGCCGATGAACTCAGGGCATGGATTGGTGCGTGGGACTGGGATATTTAAGCCATTACTGAAACATGGCAAAGGGAGGGACAGCACCGGCAGCTTAATGTACCAGGGTACAGGTGCTTTATGTGGAACAGAGATGGTGGAAAGAGGAGACAGGGAGTTTCATTTTTGATTAAGGTGAGTAACACAGCAGTAAACAGAGATAAAATAACTGATTAATCATTCTGTGAGGATTTGTCTGGGTAGCTAATAAATAAGAAGGGAATGGTGATAGGATTTGGATTGTATTATAGGCCCCCAAATAATAAACGAGGAATTAGGGGAGCAAAAGTGTGTAGACAGACTGGGGAGACTTGCAGGGCCAATAGGAATGCATTTGTAGGAGATTTTAATTTTCCGAACATAGACTGGGAATAACATAGATTTAAGGACTGAGATGGGATGTATTTATTAAGTGTGTTCAGAATGGTTTCCTCAAGCAGTAAGTAGAGGTTGCAACTCGGGAAGGGACGAAGCGTGACCTACTCTAAAATCTAGGGCAGGACAGGTGACTGAGGTGACAGTGGGGGAGCCCTCTGGGACCCGTGACCATAGTTCTATTAATTTTTAAATAGTTATGGAGAAGGACAAAACTGGTCTACATGTTCAAGTTCAAACTTGGGGCAAGGCGAATTTTGATGGAATTAGACAGGAGCTTGTAGGGGTTGGTTGGAGGAGTTTGTTTGCAGGCGAAGGGACCTCCTGCAAGTGGGAGGTCTTTAAAAGTGAAATGTCTCCAGTTCAAGGTCTATATGTTCCTGTGTGGTTAAAAGGCAAGGTTGGTAGGAAGAGGGAACCTCGAATGTCAGGAGATATTGAGGATTTGACCAGCAAAAAGGAGGCGTGGCTCAGGTACAGGCAGCTGGGATCGAGGGAATACCTGGAGGTATACAGGGGATACAGGAGTTTACTGAAGAAGTAAATCAGGAGGGTGAAAAGGGGGCACAAGATAGCTTTGGCAGAGAAGATTAGGGTGAATCCAAAGAGGTTCATTAAGTATATTAAAGTAAAATGACTAACTAAATGAGAATATGACCCATCAATTCCAAAATGGACATGCATGTCCAGAATCGTAGGAGATTTGCGAGATTCTCAATGAATATTTCTCCTCTCTCTTTACCGTGGAGAAATACATGAAACTTGGGAGGTTAACAAAAGTCGTAGTGTTATCTTGGGGTGCGTCAATATCACAGGAGAAGGTGTGTTGGATGCATTAGAATGTATGAAGTTGGATAAATCTCCTGGTCCTAGACAGATGCATCCAAGAATACTGCAAGAGGTTACAGAAGAAACGACAGGGACCCTGGTTGATATTTTTGCATCATCGTTAGCGACAGGTTAGGTTCCAGAATATTGGAGGTTAGCAAATGTTGTGCCATTATTCAAGAAGGGAAGCAAAGAAAAATCTGGGATCGATAGACCAGGAAGTCTAACATCTGTGGTATGTAGGTTGCTTGAGAAGAGTCTGAGGGATGAGATATGCATGCATTTGGAAAGATAAGGTTTGTTTAGAAATAGTTTTTTTGAAAGATTCCTTATATTATGGAAACAGGCCGTCTGGCACAACAAGACCACAACGACCCTCCAAACAGTAGCCCACCAAGTCCCATTCCCTTACCCTATATTTACCCCTGACGAATGCACATAACACTGTGGGTAACTTAGCATGGCCAATTCACCTGACCTATAGATCTTTGGATTGTGGAAGGAAAATGGAGCACCCAGAGGAAACACACACAAACACAGTGAGAATGTGCAAACTCCACACAGAGTGTCACCCGAAGCTGGAACCAAACCCGGATCCATGGCACTATGAGGCAGCAGTACTAGCCACTGAACTACCATGTCACCCTTGCTTATTGTCAACACAGTTCAATGACACAGGTACAAAATCTATTCTGCCCTTCACCCATGATGCACGTTCCAATATCACATATCATGAATAATTTATTCTCCACTGAAAGTGTCATATTATTATTATTTATTAGTTTGATGTTATTAATTTTAATAATTATTATTAATAGTTGTTTTTAGACGGGAAAGATTGCATGGCTTTGTGAGTGGGTGATCATGCCTCTCAAATTTGTTTGAGTTCATTGATGAAGTGACCAGGAATGTTGATGAGGGCAGGGCGGTCGACTGTGTGGTTTTCAGTTAGGCCTTTGACAAGATTGCCACTGATAGGCTGGTCTGGAAGGTTAGAATTGCATTGAATCCAGAGGGAGCTTGCAAATTGGACACACAATTGGCTTGATGGTACTAAGCAGAGGTTAATAGTGGAAGGATGCTCTCGGACTGGAGGCCTGTGACGCATGAAGTGCCTCAGGGGTCTCTGCTGGGCCCATTGCTGTTTGTTATCTGTATCAATGATATTCTTGTGAATGTACAAGGCATGGTTAGGAAACTTGAAGATGACGTTAAAATAGGTTAAATATCACAGAACACCATGTTGTAGTCCAACAGGTTTAATTGGAAGCACACTGGCTTTCAGAGCGACGCTCCTTCATCAGGTGATTGACAATCACCTGATGAAGGAGCGTCGCTCCGAAAGCTAATGTGCTTCCAATTAAACCTGTTGGACTATAACCTGGTGTTGTGTGATTTTTAACTTTGTACACCCCAGTCCAACACCGGCATCTCCGAATCATGACTAAAATAGGTGGTATCGTGGACAGTGTGGAAGTATATCAGAAATTGCAGCAGGACCTTGATCAAACTGGAGAAGTGGACCAAGGAATATTTTGGCAACGTTAGATCAAGGTCGGAGTTTCATGGTGATTGGTAGGAGCTTAAGGAGTGTAGTTGAGCAGAGGGACCATGGAGTTTAGTTCCACTGTTCTCTGAATGTGGGGTCATAGTTAGACATGGCAATGAAGAAAGCATTTGCCGCACTAGCAAGCATTGGTCAGGACATGGAGGAGAGCAGTTGGGAAGTTATGTTGCAGTTATACAGCATGTTGGTTTTAGTCACGTTGCGATCGGAAGGATGTTTTTAATTTGGTATGTGGGCAGACGGAATTTACAAAAATGTTGCCAGGACCCAGCAGTCTGAATTATAGGGAGAGGTTGGACAAGCGAGGACTTTTATCTTTAGAGCACAGGAGAAGGGCCTTATAGAAGTTTTTCCTAGAGTTGGGGAATCAAGGAGGGGAGAGCATCAGTTTAAGGTGAGAGGGGAAAGAATAAAAGGGAAACTGATGGAAACTGTTTTACACCGAGAGTGGCACACAAAGGGAATGAGCTGCAAACGGAAGGAGTTGAAGCATTTATATTAACGATATTTGAATGGCATTTGGGCAAGTACATGGACAGGAAAGGACGAGAATGCTATGGGCCAAGTGCTGCGAAATGAGTTTAGTGTGGTTTGATATTTGGGTCAGCATGGACGAATGTGGGCCAAAGGGCCTCTCTGCCTCTCTCCATGCTGTAGGACTTCATGACTGTACAAATAGAACAGCAGGTGGTCAAACTCTCATTTTTCCTTCGGTCATAAGTTCGAATCATATTTGGACAATGTTCTTTCAAATTAACTGCAGAAATTTTGCTTTTCAGTTTGTTATCAACAATACGTATGTGTGTGCGCATGTGCGTGTGAGCGTGTGTGTGTGTGTGTGTGTGTGTCTGTCTGTCTGTGTGTGTCTGTATGTCTGTGTGTGTGTGTGTGTGTGTGTGTGTATGTGTATGTGTGTGTGTGTGTATAAATGTGTGTGTTTCTCATTATTTTTCAAAGGGAAATATCACTGTACATATTTGCAATATTCTCTCGGCATTCCTCTTTCCATCTTAGTTTGTTTTGGTCATAGACATGTTGTTTTAGTACATTAAAGAATTCTGCCTGACTTGTTCATAACACTGACCCTGACACACTCTGAGAACTATATCATTGGCCATATCACCAACATAGTTATAATTATTTTTTTGTGGGCAGTGGAGGAGTGGGGCTAGAAAAGGGAGAAGTGAGCCAAAACAACACAGGGAATTATCGACTCAATCAGCCAACGTCAGAGACGAAGAGTTCCTTGGAGGGGATTCTGAAGGATAGAATTTGCATTTACTTGGAAAGACAAGGAATGATTAGGGATAGTTAATATGGATTTGTGTGATGGAAATCATGTCTAATTAATGTGATTGAGTATTATCAAGAGATGACAAAGAAGATTGAAGAATACACTGTGGTGTACAATTTTTACACAAACTTCAGCAAGGCATTTAATAAGGTTCCCCATCGGAGAGAGATTACTAAAATTAGGTTATATGTAATCTAGGAAAAGCTAACCAATTGGATACAAATTTGGATTGAAGGTAATGGATTGTTTTCCAAACTGAAGACCTGTAGCCAGCGGCATTCTGAAAGAATCAATGCTGAGCTCACTGCTTTTTATCACGGCTATAAACAACTTTGATGAGATTATCGGAGGCATGGTTAGTAAGTTTACAGATAACATCACCAAATTGGTTCAGTGGACAGTGAAGAAGATTATCTCAGAATACAACGGGATCCTTGAACATCAATGAGCCAAGGACTGGCAGATGGAGTTTAGTTTAGATATTTGTGAGGTTTTACATTTTGGTAAGTTAAAGCGGGGTAGTGCCCTGGAAAATGTTGCTTAACAAAGAGAACTACGGGTGAAGATTCATAGTTCCTTGTAAGTGGAGTTTAGGTCGGTAGAGTAGTGAGGAATGTGGTTGACATGCTTGCCTTAATCGATCAGAACATTGAGAATAGGAGTTGGAGTAACGTGTTGCGCTTGTACAGGACGTAGGTGAGGCTACTTTAAGAAAACTGCGTACATATCCGTTGACTCTTTTAAAGGATGGATGTTGTTAAGCTTGAAAGGGTGCAGAAATGATTTACAAAGTTTTTCTGGAACCTGAGGGTTTGAGCTACAGGGAGATGATGAACAGGATGAGGCTTTTTCCCCTGGACTGTCAGAGACTGAATGGTGACATGACAGAGATTTAATAAAGTCCTGAGGGGCATGGATAGTCTGATTGGACAAGATCTTTTTCCCAGAGTAGGGGCGTCCAGAACTTGATGGCATAGGGTGAAGGTGACAGGGCAAAGACTTAGAAGGGACCTGAGGGGAAAACTTTTCATACAGAGGCTGGTGGGTGTACTGTCAGAGAATGTAGTGAAAGCGTGTACAATTACATGTTTACAATGTAAATGGATAGGTACATAAATAGGAATGGATCATGTGATGTGGGCCAAATGCTGGCAAGTGGGACGAGATCTGATTAAGATGCCTGATCGGCATGGACAAATTGGACAAAAGGGTCTTTTTCCACGCAGTATGACTCTCTTCTTCTCACAGCGGGATGAGGAAGAATTCTAAAAGGGCCATTCGAATGGGAATTCTCTTCCCTGGAAGTTTGTGGTGCCTCTCTGATTACAAGTATTCACAGCTGAGTTAGTTAAAGATTTGACAGAGAAGTGAGTCACGGATAATGGGACACAGAAAGGACGATGAGGCTGAGACCACAATCTGATCAACCACAATCTTAATGTCTGGTGGAGAAGGCTTAAATTCTCGAATGACCCACTCCTGCTCCTCAGTCCCATGTTTCTGTGTTCCATTCAACCCCTCTAACCTGCTAGACAGGAGCAGTTAGAGTCCACTTATTGTTAAAGCGTGGTGCACAGAAATAGAGGAAACAGTTCGGTCCCTCGAGACTGTCCCACGAGGTTTGGGCGATTGGAAAATGTAATTTGAAGACGCAGGCTGGATATGGAAGTGGTTGCTCATTTCTCTTTACAAAACTTCCCCTCTCTGAGTCTTGTGCTTCTTTTGTTAATCATGTTGTAGACCCAGATTCACTGTGAATACAGCCCCCAAATCTCACCCAGTGATGGCTCACAAAATCCACGGGTCTCCCTGATTGCAATATTCCATAAAAGACCTTCCAGGAAAATAACACATACTAACTTTCCAATAACAGAATGGGAGAACATCAGAAACTGGAGCAGGTCATTCACAGCCCAAGCCTGCCTTGCCCTTCACTAAGATCAAGGCTGACCTGCTCCAAGTCTCAAATCTTCTTAATGTCCAAGTTTTCTTGAGCACTTCCATAGAACACAGAACAAAGAACAGTACTGATTTGGAGATGTCGGTGTTCGACTGGGGTGTACAAAATTAGAAATCACATAGCACCAGGTTATAGTTCAACAGGTTTAATTGGAAGCACACTAGCTTTTGGAGCATCGCTCCTTCATCAGGTGATAGTGGAGGACTCGATCGTAACACAGAATTTATAGCAAAAATTTACAGTGTGATGTAATTGAAATTATACATGGAAAAACCGATTGTCTGTTAAGCCTTTAATCTGTTAAAATACCATGATAGTTTCACTTCCTTTATGTGTAAATCACAAAACCATTATTTTTTTAAAAATGTTGCATTCTCAGGTGAGCTGTGAACAATGGTGATCGCAAGACAAACTGTTGAAGGTGTTGGCCCCCTGTGTTCTCTGACTATTCCATGATGTTTAGATTGATTCTAAGCTAAAAAGTGAGATGACGGAGTTTTACATGAATTCATGCAGATTTTGAGCTCAAGGTTCTACATGAATGCATGCAGTTAGGACCTTCAGTCCTCGACGTTGTGTTGTTTGTCCTACTCTAACCTCCATGCTTCCGTTCACTTTGCTCCATGTGCCTATCCAAGAGTCTCTTAAGTTTCCCTCACGTATTTGTCTCTACTACCACTGATGGTAGTGCATTCAACACACCCACCACTCTCTGTGTAAAGAAACTACCACTGATATCTCCCCCAAAAACTTCATCCAATTACCTTAAATTCGTGCCACCAAGTGATAGACATTTCTGCCATGGGAAAATGTCTCTGGCTATTCATCTCTATCTGCCTCTCATCATCTTGTACACCTCTGTCAAGTCACCTCTCATCTATTTTTCCTCCAATGAGAAAAGCCCTCACTCCCTCACGGTTTCTTCGTAAGACTTCTAGTCCAGGCAGCATCCTGGTAAATCTCCTCTTTACACTCTCAAAAGCTTCATTATCCTTCCAATAATGAGGAGACCAGAACTGAACACAATATTCCCTGTGTGGTCTGAGCAGGGCTCTATCGAGCTGTAGCATAATCTCGCGGCTCTTAAACTCAATCCTACTGCAACTGAAAGCCAACATACCATACGCCTTCTTAACAACCCGATCAACTTGGGTGGCAGCTTTGAGGGATCTGTGGACACGGACGCCAGGATCCCTCTGTTTCTCCACACTGCCAAGAATCCTGCCTTTAACCATGTATTCTGCATTCACATTCCAGCTTGCAAAGTGAATTACTTCAGTTTGAACTCCATGTGCCACTTCTCAGCCCAGCTCTGCATTCTGTCGATGTCCCATTGCATTCTACAATAGCCCTCCACATTCTGTACCACTCCAACCACCTTTGTGTCGTCGGCAAACTTACTAGCCAACTCTTCAACACCCAAATCCAAGTCATTTTTGAAAATAACAGAGAGCAGAGGTCACTGAACTGATCCCAGCGGGACACCACTGGTCCCTTTCACTGATCTAGCTCCCCTAACTCTCTGTGTAAGAGAGTTCCTGACATTCACTACCCTCTGTTTGAAGAAAACCTTCTCTGCTTCTGCACCATGACCAATTGATATGAACAAAAGAGGTAACGCAGGGGCTCAGGTAAGAGAGACTGACCCTGAATTCAAGGCAGTATTTGACTGAGGATGACATCAAGGAACCTGAACAAAATCACACTTACTGAGAATTAATTATGACCTCTACACTGCTTGGAGTCATTCACGGCACAAGGGAAGATGATTATCATTGGTGGGCATCAATCATCTCAGCCGTGGGACACATCTGCAGGAGATCCTCAGTGTAGCCTCCTCAGCACAGACATCTCCAGTTTGTCATCATAGAATCACTACAGTGTGGAAGGAGGCTATTCAGCCCATTGAGTCCAAACTGAGCAGATTAGATTTCCTACAATGTGGAAACGGGCACTTCGGCCCAACCAGTCCACACCGACCCTCCGAAGAGTAACCCACCCAAACACATGCACCTAACATGATGGACAATTTTGTCTGGCCAATTCACCCTGCGTGCACATCTTCAGACTGTGAGAGGAAACCGGAGCACCCGAAAGAAACTCCTGCAGACAACTGGGGAATGTGCAAACTCCACACAGACAGTTGCCTAAGGCTCGAATCGAACCTGGGACCCTGGTGCTCTGAGGCAGCAGTGTTAGCTACTGATTCACCGTGCCAGCAGATGAGGGGGCATGAAGTCTACAAAGTTTTCAGGACAGGTTGTCCCTCTTCAGCTCTTGAAACAATCTGTGACCATGTATAGCAAGACTCAGACAACATTCAAGACAGTGTTGTTAAAGTCTGGGTAACATTTATGTAAGAGCACAGTACATTTCCACAGTAAAAGGACAAGTTCATTCAGCAGCTCAATCTGGTTTCACGAGAATGTGGGGAAGCCATTCATCCCATCAAAACTACTGGGCAAAAGAAGGAGAGCCCATTCAGTGCCTCCTGCCTGTTGCACAGGAACGTGGGAGTCTGCTCTCTCCCACATGTCACGTACATGGGATCAGAAAGAACCATTTCACACCCGGAGTCACTTACAAAGGAACAGGAAGAGGTTATTCAGCTTGTCAAGCCACTAACGCAGGAACAGGAAAGTGTCAGAGATTCTCCAACATCACAAACAAATGGAGCAGGGGCTGCACAAACAGACTGCTCCAAATTGATCCACATGGCTTAATTACTCATGGCACATATGTGTTAATTTAACGTGGGTTTCTGGCAGTCAGAATGAATCCAACATTTTTTTAGCCATTCTCCAAGTTATCTTCCATCTCCAAGAAGGCAGACCCATGGTCTCCGTGGAGGTCAGAAACCGATGGGGAATAACAAACTGTTTCAGAATGATGGCATTTTGGCTGCTGACAGGATTGTGTACAAAGTGACAATCAATGCAGTGTCACACAGTAACTGTGCATTAAAGTGTTCAGAGTTCAATCAGTGTCTGCACCTCTCTGTCAATCGACGTGAGGGTTTTGCAGATGCATGTAAACTGTCGTGAATTAAACATCCAATGAAAAGTATGACATTGTCACCCCATTCAGCTATTTGTGACATAATGAGTTTCTGTCCATACCCATCAAGCTTCAACTTCTTATTCTTTCACAGCGCTACAGATTAAGCACATAGTTGCTGCACTCTCTCCTCATGGTAACATCATGCTAGTGTTTAGTCTGGTCAGACTCCTTTGCACTGTCTCGGTGACAAAGAGATCATTGGTTATAAAGCAGACCAAACCTTTACACAAAGCACCAAATACTATCTCAACAAAACACGATCAGTGGGAAAGATATTCTAACTTTTATACTTCAATCATTTTGCCTGAAGAGCCACATATCATTTATTTCCTGTCCCTGTATGAATTCTGTCAGTGACTTATTACCAAGGACATCCAGGTCTTTTTCAACAAAAGCACTCACCAACCTCTCTACCATTTAATAAATATAAATGTACATGATGATATTTGTTGTTCACATCTGAATAATTGTTATACCTTGTGAACAGCTATTGCTCAAACACTGATCCTGCTGCCATCCATCAATCCTTCAGTCCAGAGAAAAACACTACTCTTCTCATATCTCCGTTACTCAAATATTAATCCATGTGGTGTATATTCCACCCCTACCTACCCATGGACTCTAACATTCCCCATTCACCTGTATTCAGACATGTCAAGCGTCTTCTAAAAATACTAATACTCCAATCCCATTGCTTCTCAACTTTCGATGTCACAACGGACAATCTCCACAAACAGGTTTATCAAAGATCATTTCCCTTTCCTGAATCTTGGCCGAATGTACCAAATCATATCATTATTCTCCAAGTGTCTAGTCTTCATGTTCCTTCAAAAAGGTTCCAATTTTTCTTTTCTCACAGTTGACATCAAATTATTTAGTTTTCTGTTTTCCCTCTCCATCCTGTTTTAAATATTTAGGTTGACAATAGCTGCTGTCCAGTCTTCAGGATCCTTTCCAGAATTTAACTAGCTTTGAAGAATAATCAGTAATTTTTTCACTAGCTCTGTTCTCGTCTCAATCACTCTGAGATGTAACTCATCAGATGCAGCAACTTATGAAACTTCAATTCAATTAGATTTTCATTAACATACACTTCATTAATTCTGATTTCCTTCAGTTTCCAATTTTTACCAGTCCCTCTGTTCCCTAATCTTTGTGGAAAGTAGTTTCTGTACCTTCCCTTGCGGAGATGGAACCAATGCATTCCTCTCAGCAGGCAGATGGTTTCAGTCAACTCGTGAATACATTGGAGGACTGCACTTCAGTGATGGTGGAAATATTACCCACTGCTGCCTGCAAAGTTCCAGAAACAATCCAGTTTAATTTACCGTGAGTGTCAGCGCAGTTCTGCTACTGGTGTGAGAACACAGGTGATACTGAAGGAGGGGATACAGTTCAGTTATCACCTCAATTTTGAGACAAGCAGGTTTTACACTTTACACCTGAATGGCTGCAGCTTAGACAAATCTTCCTGGAAATCCCAGAGAGGAAAATATAGTGACTCGCTCCTCCCTGTGTATACAGCTTCCCTTCTTTGTAGTCTCAGCTCCATTTGTTTATCATGGACCCAGACACACTGTAAATGCAGTATCCAGAATGGGCTTCCCAGACAACCGAGGCGCCATGAATGAACCCCGTAGCTGACATCACAATCCTGAGAACACCATCCACAGAGCCTCCACTGACTTTCCAGATGACAGCAGCAAGTGAATTCCCCACACCTACAATGCATCCATTCACGACTGAAAATGCCTCGGTCTCCTCAGTTTCTCTAGGAGAAAGTGAAGACTGCAGACACTGGAGATCAGAGCTGAAAAATGTGTTGCTGGAAAAGCACAGCAGGTCAGGCAGCATCCAAAGATCTGGAGAATCGACGTTTCGGGCATGAGCCCTTCTTAAGGAATGAGGAAAGTGTGCCAAGCAGGCTAAGGTAAAAGGTAGGGAGGAGCGACTTGGGGGAGGGGCATTGGAAATGCGACAGGTGGAAAGAGGGTGATAGGCCAGAGAGTGGGTGGGGCGGAGAGGTCAGGAAGGAAATTGCAGGTCGGAAGGTGGTGCTGAGTTCGAGGATTGGGATTGAGACAAGGTGGGGGGAGGGGAAATGAGGAAGCTGGAGAAATCTGAATTCATCCCTTGTGGTTGGAGGGTTCCCAGACGGAAGATGAGGCATTCTTCCAGCTGGAGGAAGTGCACCTCATCTTCCGCCTACGAACCCTCCACCCACAAGTGATGAATTCAGATGTCTCCAGCTTCCTCATTTCCCCCACCCCCACCTTGTCTCAATGCCAATCCTCGTACCCAGCACCACCTTCCTGACCTGCAATTTTCTTCGTGACCTCTCCGCCCCGACTCCCACTCCGGCCTATCACCCTCACTTTAACCTCTTTCCACCTCTCGCATTTCCAACGCCCCTCCCCCAAGTCCCTCCTCCCTACTTTTTATCGTAGCCTGCATGGCACACTTTCCTCATTCCTGAAGAAGGGGCTGCCCCAAACGTGGATTCTCCTGATCTTTGGATGCTGCCTGACCTGCTGTGCTTTTCCAGCAACACATTTTTCAGCTCCTCAGTTTCTCATCCTGGCTGAGAAAGCTCATACATCTCCACACAGTCGCACATTTACAGTTCCTCTCTCCAAATAAACAGTTGACAATGGAACATTACGTTTCTCGAAATCTCAGCGACTATAAGTATTGCTGATGGAGTTGATCACCACACTCGGAGACAAGAGATAGAGGGAAAATAACTCACGGTAAGCAGGGATATTCCATAATAAATATGATATTCAGGAATATGTGAAAAGGGGAAATGGTAGAATAACTTCCCATTCTGTTTTCCTTCCAGTCCATCATCAGCAATCCTTTTGCTTGCTTTTCCTTTCTCTCTCTCTCTCTCTCTCTCTCTCTCTCTCTCTCTCTCTCCATCTCTCTCTCTTTCTCTCTCACTTTCTCTCTCTTGATGGACATCACCCACACAACACAAACCTCCCGCTCACCCTTCCTACCATCCCTGATATAATAATATTATTTCTCAGCTCCATTCAGTTTTGATAGGTTCACTGAACTCGAAACATGATTTTTTTTTTCCGGCCGACTGCCATACCGACTGAGATTCTCCAACATTCTTTCAGACGGTGCAGAATTTTATTTCAGATCGCCAGCATCCGCATTTCCTTGGTTATTTCACCTTTAATGTGGTTGTTTCGCGGGATGCCAGAATCACTGGCAAGGCAGTATTTATTGTCCATCCTAACTGCCCTTGACCACGCGGCCATTTGTCAAGGCAATATGGAGGCAACTAAATTGTTGTGGATCTGAGGCGACACGTAGTTCCGACAGGTCAAACATGTTCGGTTTCTTTACCAAAGGTTATCAATAAAATAAGAAAAGAAATCCTGATGGTTTATGCTTGCCATGAGTGAAATTAGGTTTCATTCCAATTTTTGATCTTGGAATTTAACTTTAGTCATCGGCTGTGCTAGGATTTCAGACATTGCTTTTAGAGTCATGACTTGCGCCTCTGAATTACACAGTCAGTGACATTATTACTCTGTTTAAGAGTCCATGTTGTGAAGTAACTGTAGAGACAAGAACAAGTTTGTGGTCAAACTGTTTGTAACTGGACGAGTTGTCAAAAGAGAACTGGAGCCATAAAATCTGTCGTTAACGAAGGGGTAGGTGATGGCGAAGTCAGCAACAGAACTCAGGCAGAGTTGGAAATTGGGAATATTATGAAGGGGGTGTCAGCAGGTTTGATCACACAGAGCGAATATGGAGATATAAAACCGTTCACAGTAAAAAGGAAACTCAAGGTTCCGAACAGTCTTATTCCTTCTCAGATGTTTATGAGTAAGTAGTTTTGAAATGCATAAGAAGGAAGTGGGGTTTGTGACTGAAAGTTTATGTATTTGTTAAATATAATCAACCAGAATAGCAATAACATTCAGCATCATTTATAGAAGTGACAGAGATAGACTTACCAGGAACACCAACAATAGCGAGGATGGGATAGTACCCTGTTTGAATAATCATCAGTACTGCTCGTATCCGCAACTCTAACCATACCCAATCCTGAGAAAGCCAGTAAAGACCCGCAGATAAACGCCTGTCCATTGTTGGAACATTCTAGTCTAATATTCTCAAATTAAATCCATTGTTGGACCATTCTAATGTTCTCAGATTCTGATTTCTCTCTCTTCCTCTGTAGCTGCTGATCCCAATCTTGTTGAGGTTGACGCTGCGCCGAATACTATGGCAAAACAAGTTAAAAGAAGGCTCTAATTATGGAAGAGGGAAAGCCTCCAGTGACCCAGGTGGGTCCAGAAAGACTGATATTAATCACAGTCACTGAACAAACAGCTCCAGTTAACCCATTTCACGGCAACTCTGATATATCACAATAATTGGTGTGGGTGGGATTTTGATATCGATGATTATTGGGCTCATGGCACATCTCCAGTTGTAAACATCGAGGTGGGGGAGAGACATAATTCTTTCTCTTCACAAGCTCGATTATTCTGCTGTCTTTTGGCAATATAGGAATTGCTGGGCTCCCGAGGCCGTCTGTGTCTGATCACCAGGCCTGCTGCATCTTTTTGTTTTATTTATTTATGTTTAACTTTGACTTTTGTCTGTCCAGCATTTAACGGCTTAGGTGGGTTTAGGCAATTTGGAGAGATGCCTACAGAGCCATAGACGGTGTAGATACAGTCCATTCCTTGTGTTCTTGCAGCCGCGGCCTGGTCCTGTGGAGTGATGGTCAAACTCTCACAGAACCAGGACCCTTAATTTTACCTTTCAACAGTTATTGCTGGTGTCTCAGCAGGGTTGGAAGGCAGGAAATCTCTTCTGGGTGCTACACACTCTCTCTGTGATTTCTCTCGGAACTGTCTTTGAATGTTCTTTCCTCCGGGATTGGAGAACTGCATGTCAGACAATCTGTTTCCTGCATTTATTTTTTGACCTTTGTGTGCTTATTGGATGATACCATATTGGAGCAGTTAGTGTATGGTAGTTAAATAAATTATTATTCTGCTAAGTTTTCCAACAGAATTAAGTTATTGCAAGTTCATCTTCCTTTTGTTGTCTTTTGTCGACAGTCTTCGAATAAATTGTGTTTTGCTTAATGTCGAAAATTTTGACAAAGTAAATTCTATCTCAAACACAGCACCTTACATTTACCAGCGGAATGGCCCGAGCTGGAGGAGTGATAATCATGTCAAGAATTATATCGGTTACCCAATCCACCTCTCAGAACCAGCCAAGACACGTATAAGCCCAGATGAAGTACCTCCTCAACATGAAGCGCTGCGAAGACCAGGCTAATGCACTGCTTAGCTATCTGTTCAGGATCGAACACTGTTTAGAGCTCACAAGTTCACTACTTATGTGCCCAACAGTGCACTGATCTATAAATTTGGACTAAATGATCTGTTCAACACAGGGCGCTGTGCAGAACACACAAAGGCATTGTTCTATACACACGGACTGGATATCTGTGCAGCATGGGGAGCTGTGCAGTAAATAGCAGTGAATTTATCTTTTAATCTGGAGCAGTTACCTTCCCAGCACACGCAGCTGTGTGCACCGACGCTGCATTGCTGTGTAACACTGTGTGAGATCACTGCCCAGCGTGGGGAACCTTGCAGCTCATGCTGGAAGCGACAGGGTGTGCAGCACCTCTCCATTTACAGCTCCATACGTCCAATGTGGCATGACACAGGAGTGCTGTGGGTGTGAAAATCATTGCCAGAGAGAGATGGCGGGTGAATCAGTTTAAATATCAACAACTGGGAGGAACATTGTTAAAAGACAGGGGAGATTAAGAGAGAATTTCAGAGAATGATCTGATGGTAGGTTTAAAAATTGTGAAATGAGAATATTTCGATAGCGTCTTGCAATATAAGCCACTGTTTCTAGGAATGATGGGTGAGCAGGATATTTCTGTAAGTTATAATAATTGAGAATTTTGGATAAGCATTTGTCCTGCAGCGTTGTCACTTGGAGTAGGATCAGCAGATTTTTCGACTCACTGGGCTGAATCGAACAAATAATTTGTCTCAGTGCCATTTTCATTGAATGTGACAGAAGGAATATCTGCACGAGGCAGAGCTAGTTTCCTGGTGTTATCTTATCGAACTCACCTCATTAACTACTCACCCTACCTCATGGTGTCCCTCTCATTGAACGCCAGCACGATTTTCCCACCCATTATGGCTGGAGGTGCTCACCATCGCCCGGATGCCCCTGGATATTCAGTGACCCCTGGTACTGCTGCCATCATGAAAAGGCCAATGGGCACACGGTTGAGCTTTCTAAGTTTGGAGCTGCCCTGCACAGTTTACCCGAGCATGGCAGATAAAGGGAAATTACACCACAGCTTGACGACAGAGGCACGGAGCTAATGGTGAATGGGCTAGTACAGAGGGGGACCATTCTCTTCCCAGACCATTGTCTGAGCACACCACCCAGCTCAGTGCAGTATCTCCGGTCCGAAGAAAAGTCCAGCAATACAGGAAAAGCATCAATAATCATCCCCCTTCTGTCAGGATAAGGGTCAACGTATTCTCTCTACTCTCTCACACTCATTGCATGTCTGTTAGTGCCTTCCCCAGAATAAGGCTCCATCACTCTTACTACTGCAATACAGCACCTTCTCTCTCTCTCTCTCTCTCTCTCTCTCACCTACGCAATACCCCCACATGTGTATAAAATGTTCTATGAGTTCAGTTTCTAGAATTCTTTGATGATGTCGTTCGGACAATGTTCCAGATAATTTTCAAAATAATTCAATTTCAGCAAAATGTTCATTCCCCAGTATGTAACCCATCAGAGGAAGGAGCAGAGTTTTACTTTGTTTTTAAATCACTCAGGATGAAAGTGCATCATGACGCTATTAATCCTCTCAAGGATGCTCCACTAATCAAGCAAAGGGAGCACCTAAACACTTGAAGACTCACTCTCTTCTTGAAGACAGGCGCCACTTTGGAGTTTTGTCAGTTTCAATGGAACACTCCTGTAATCCCGAGAGTTATGGAATATTTCACACAGTGCCACCAGTCACTCTGTAACCACTTCTATCAAAACCAGCTCTGAATTGCTGATGAGCTGTTTACCTTTGGTCTTTTCTGTTTGAGAAAAGCCTTGTTCTTTTGTTAGAGACAATGCAAAACGTTCATCTGACTACAATTTTGTTTATAATATTGAAACTCTTCGTGCCTTCCCCTGCGAGGAACAATGTAAAACAATATTTTATCTTCTCTGCATGTTCCCTGAAATCCGTTCCCCAGTCACATCCTACAGGTGTCCCACATATTCTTTCCTGCCTTCCTTCCAAGGGTCACACACACATCATGAATGTTTTTTTTTTATCCGATATGGGAAAACTCTTGCGGTTAGTTTCTTTTCATATTTCTTGCCAGTTTTGAAATGTTTTTTCTTTGTATTTTGTTTTATACAATCTGCTTCTTGTTCCAAAAGTAAACTTCCCAAATGTGGCCAACGCTCAACAATCTGAATTCTTTAGTTTGTGATTGATTAGCATACTTCACAGCATTTGTGCATCACGGATGGTTCATTTTCACATCTTCATATCATCTTCTTTTTCACCAGAGCCAAACATTACTGAGAGTTATTAATCAGGACCTGCTTAAATGTTCCCACATCCCTCCCCCCCACACCCCACCCCCTCCACACACATATCTGCTGACCTTCATCTGTGTCTATTTTCACACTCCGTATTTGACCAGATTTATGACATTTTTCTGCATTTGAAATGCCTGGCTCTTTTCAGTCATTCGGGGGGAACCTACGTATGTGGCTGAACACATGATCAGCTGAAGGTGACTCCATTCTCCCAGTTTCCCTGGCCCTGTCATTTCTGTTCGATGATGCCACATTCCTGTGGGAAGATTCCTACATGTCATCCTTTTCTCTCAAACGAGAAATCCCCTAAATCTGATGGACTGAGTTTCCAGCTGTGTCTGTCCCATCTCCCTCACTTCTACCCTCACTCCGTCCTTCCTCCCCAGAACAATGATAGATCTCCCCTTGTCCACACTTCCTTCTGCACGAGAATCTGCATTCACAGAATCATCTTCTGCCACTTCCACCACCTCCAGCAGGACAGCACCAGCAAACACATCTTCCCCTCCCATCCACTGTCAAAAATTCACAGGGACCATTCCTTCTGTGGCAAGCTCCATTACCTCGAACAGTTCCCCACACCCCCATGGAACCTTCCCATGTAAAGCTGCAACTTTTGCCCATTCATCTCTTCCCTCTTCACTGTCCAAGGCTCTAAACACACCATCCAGGTGAAGCAGGATTTCACTTATACGCTTTCAATCCAATCTCCTGTCATTGCTGCTGACAATGCAGTATCCTTTACATTACTGAGCTAAACAGAAACTGACTTGATGAACATCTCCACTCTGTCGGTCGGAATGACACTGACATTCTGATTGCTACCCATTTCAAGAACCTACATTGCTCTCAGGATAATGAGGATTCTTTGAGGAGGTAACGACGGGTTGGACAATAGAGAGTTACCTATCTGAACTTCCAGAAGGCCTCTGATATGGTACCCCACAGGAGGCTGCAGAGTAAGATAAGGACCCAGGGTCCTCAGAGGACAGGTACGAGCATGGATAAAAGATTGCCTCTCTTACATGATGCAGAGTGAGGATAAAATTGTCTCTCTCAGGATGGCAGCCGGTGACTTGCAGTGTTCCACAAGAGTCAGTGTTGGGACCACAACATTTAACTTTATAGGTTAATGATCTGAGTGGCGGGCCAGAAGGCATTCTGGCTACGTTTGCAGATGAAGCAAAGATAGGTGAAGGGACATGTAGTATTGAGGAGGCAGGGACCCTGCAGAAAGATTTCGACAGTTTAGGAGAGTGGGAAAAGGAGTAGCAGATGGAATACAATGTGGGGCAATGTGAGGTCATGCACTTTTGTATGAAGAATACAAGCATGGACTATTAACTAAATGGGAAAAAAAATCAGAAATCTGAGGAACAAAGTGACTTGGGATTCCAAGCGTAGGATTCGCCTTAGGTAAACTTGCAGGTTGAGTCAGTAGTTAAGAAGACAGATACAATGTTGTCATTCATCTCGAGAGGAGTAGGATATAATGCTGGGGATTCTGAGGCTTTCTAAGGCTCTGGTCAGACCACAATTCCAGTATTTTGTGCCTCATACCTCAGGAAGAATGTATTAGCCTTGGTGTGTGTCAAGAGAAGGTTCACCAGAAATGAAAAGCTTAACACATGAGGAACATTGGAGAACTCTGGGTTTATACTCGATGGAGATTAGAAGGATGGGTGGGGCGGGGGGGGGGGCATCATATTGAAACTTACAGAATACTGAATGACCTGGAAACAGACAAAATTGGGAGGATGTTGGCACTGGCAGGAGGACACAGACTTAGAGCAAAAGGAAAACCCATTAGAATGGGGATAAGGTGAAACGTCTTTATCCAGAGAGTAGTGACATTGTGGAATCCCTTACCACAGAAGGCTGTGGAAACCAGATTATTTGGCACCAGCGATATTGCCAGGAAAGGGACTGAGGATCTGAAAAGTAACTACAGAGAGTTAGTTTGGAAGCTGAAGGGCAGGACGAGTAGAGTAGTGATCTCAGGTTTGCTACCAGTGCCACGAGCTGGTGAGATGAGGAACAGTCAGCGAATACAGCTTTACATGATACTGTGAGGCTGGTAGAGGAGGGAGGGCTTCAGATACCTAGACCATCGGGATACCATCTGCGTAAGGTGGACCCTGTACATGAAGGACGGGTTGCACCTGAACTGGAGGGGCACAAATGGCCTGTTTGGGAGGTTTGCTCGTGTGAGTCTGGCGTGTTTAAAACGCGTTTGGTAGGGGTGGGGGTGGGGGGGGGTGTAGGAATAAGACCACATGTCTGAGAGGGGTTTAGTTGCAGACGGGACAGTGACAGGATATATTGAATCTATCAGGAAGGTTTCTCACGCGATGAAACAAAGGGATCAGTTAAAGTGCATCTGCTTTAATGCAAGGAATGTCTGATCTAAGAGTGACAAACTTAGATTATGGATCAGTACTTGGGACTACGATATCGTGGCCTTAACAGAGACTTAGGTTTCACAGGGGCAGGGATGGTTGCTTGATGTTCCAGGGTTTAAAACGTTTAAAAATGTTTCGGAGCAGCACAGAGTCTCAATGATTAGTACTGCTGCCTCACAGCGCCAGAGACCCGGGTTCAATTCCCAACTCAGGGAACTGTCTGTGTGGAGTTTGCACATTTTCCCCATGGGTGTGCTCCGGTTTCCCTCCATAATCCAAAAATGTTCAGATTAGGTGAACTGGCACATGCTGAATTGCCCGTAATGTTAGATGAAGGGGTAGATGTAGGGGAATGGTTCTGGGTGGGTTGTTCTGTGGAGGGTCGGTGTGGACTTGTTGTGCTGAACGGCCTGTTTCCACACTGTAAGTAATCTAATCTTATCTAAAAAAGAACGGGGTGGGTGGAAAATGAGGACAGGGTGTAACATTGCTAATCAGAGAGTCCATCACAGCTACAGAAATGAAGGTTGTTGAGGATGGTTTGTCTACTGAGTCAGTATGGGTGGAAGTTAGGAACAACAAGGGAACAGTCACCGCATTTGGGGGTTTTCTACACACCATCTAATAGCAGCAGAGAGATTGAAGATCTCATAGGCGGGAAGATTCCAGAAAAATGCAAAATTAGAAGGGTTAATGTTATGGGTGATTTCAACTTTTCCAATATCGACTGGAACCTCCTAAGTGCAGATGGTGTGGATGAAGCCATTTTTGTCAGGTATGTTCAAGATAGTTTCCTTGCTCAGTATGGAGACAGACCAACAAGGGGAGAGGCTATTTTGGATTTGGTGTTCGGCAACGAACCAGGACAGGTGTCAGAACTCACGGTGGGAGATCACTTTGTCGAACGTGATCACAACTGCCTCACATGTAGCATCGTCTGGGAGAGTGAAAGGAGCAGTTTCCGAGGGAAGATATTTAATTGTGGAAAAGGAAATTATGATGCTATCAGACAGCAATTGGGAAGTACAGACTGGGAGCAATTGTTCCACAGAAAGGGCACAGCAGGCATGTGGAGACTGTTTAAGGAGCAGTTGTTGCGAGTGATACACAAATTTGTTCCTAGGAGACAGGTAAGAAGGGGTAAGATTAAGGAAACTTGGATGACGAGAACAGAGAAACTTCTCGTCAAAGGGAAGCAGGCAGCTTATGGAAGATGGAGGAAGCAGGAATCTAACACAGCTTTAGAGGATAACAGGCTTACTAGAAAGGAGCTCATAAATGGACCGAGGCGAGCCATGATGGGGCATGAAAAAGGCTTGGCAAGAAGGATTAGGGAGAATCCAAAAGCATTATTCTCATACGTGAGGAATAAGGGAATAATTAGGGAGGAGGTAGGGCCAATCAGGATAGTGTAGGGAACTTATGCGTGGAGTCTGAGCAGATAGGGGAAGTCCTAAATGAGTTCTTTGCTTCGATTTTCACCAGGGAAAGGGAACTCGCTGTATATGAAAACTTAGAGGAGCTGGTTCAAATCAAGATTGATGAATTTGATGTGCTAGAAATTGAAAACATTAAGATAGATACGTCCCCAGGGCCAGATTTATCCTAGACAGCTTCGTGAAGCGAGAAAGGTGTTTGCTAAGCTGCTGGTGAGGATATTTGCTTCCTCAGTCTCCACAGGAGTCGTACCGGAGGATTGGAAGGAGGCGAATGTTGTTCCATATTTCAAGAAGGGTAATAGGGAAATCCCTGGCAATTACAGACCAGTCAGTCTTACGTCAGCGGTCAGCAAAGTTTGGAAAAAATTCTGAGGGATAGGATTTATGACTATTTGGCAAAGCATTGTGTGATTAAAGCAATCAGCAAGGCTTTGTGAGGGACCGGTCATGCCTCACAAATCTTATTGATTTCTTTGAGGAGGTGTCAAGACAGGTCGACGACGGTCGAGCAGTGGACGTGGTGCATGTGAACTACAGCAAGGCATTTGATAGGGTTCCCCATGGAAGGCTCAGTCATAAAGTCAGGAAGTATGGGATACAGGGGGATTTAGTTATCTGAATTCAGAATTGGCTGGCTAGCAGAAGGCAGACAGTGGTTGTAGATGAAAAATATTCTGCTTGGAGGACAGTGTTGAGAGGGATCCCACAGCGCTATGTCCTTGGGCCTCTGCTCTTTGTAGTTTTTATAAATGACTTGGATGAGAAGGTTATGGGGTGTGTTAGTAAATTTGCTTATGACACAAAGATTGGAGGCGTCGTCGATAGTATAGAGGTCTACTGTAGGCTGCAGCGCGACATAGACAGGATGCAGAGCTGGGCTGAGAAATGGCAGATGAAGTTCAACCTCGGTAAATGCGAAGTGATTCATTTTGGAATGTCAAATTCGAAACCTGAATATAGTATTAAATACATGATTCTTGGCAGTGTGGAGGAATAGAGGGATCTGGGTGCGCAAGTGCACAGATCCCTCAAAGTTGCCACGCAAGTGGATAGGGTGTCAAGAAAGCATATGTTGTTTTGGCTTTCATTAACAGGGGGATTGAGCTTAAGAGCCGCAAAGATTTTCTGCAGCTCTACAAGTCCCTGGTGAGACCACACTTGGAATATTGTGTCCAATTGTGGACCCCCTACTATAGGAAAGATACAGGGGCTTTAGAGAGGGTGCAAAGAAAGTTTACCAGGATGCTACCTGGCCTGGAGGGCTTGCTTTATGAAGTAAGGTTGAACAAGCTTGGACATTTCTCTCTGGAGACAAGGAGGAGAGAGGAGAGCTGATCAAGGTGTACAAAATAATGAGAGGAATAGATCGTGTCAATACCCTTTTCCCCAGGGCAGGATTGACTAGTACGAGAAATCATAGTTTGAAGATATTAGGAGGAAGGTAAAAGGGAGACGTCAGAGATAGGTTCTTTATGCAGAGAGTTGTGAATGCATGGAATGCATTGCCAGCTCTGTTGGTGGAAGCAGAGTCTTTGGGGACATTTAAGCGACTGATGGACATGCGTGTGGATAGCAGTAAGTTGAGGGGTGCGTCGGTTAAATTACTATATTTTACATTAAGATTAAATCTCAGGACAACATCGTGGCCCAAAGGGCCTGTTCTGTGCTGTCCTGTTCTACGTTCTATTTAGTATAATTAAAAGACACTCAGATAAGTTCTTGATTGACAAGGGGATCAAAGATAACTGGCAGGAAGCAGTGAAATTGGGTTGAAAACCTATAATTCGCGATCGAATGCCGGAGCAGACTTGATGGTCCGAATGGCTTCATTTCTGTTCGTATAGAGTTGTGGCCTTATAATATTTCGGTCCTGGATGGCACGGTGTCTCAGTGGTTTGCACTGATGCCTCACAGCATCAGGGAACTGGGTTCGATTTCCTCTGGGTGTTCTAGTTTCCTGCCACAGTTCAAGGTTGTGCAGATTAGGTGAACTGGCCATGCTGATTTGCCGATTGTGTTCAGGGATGTTGATGTTTGGTGCAATAGTCAAGGGTCTATGTATAGTATTAGGGTAGAGAATAGGATTGGTTCGTATACTCTTTGGAGGGTCAGTATAGACCTGTTGGGCTGAAGGGCCTGTTTTCACACTGTAGGGATTCTAAGAAAATGCAGGCTGCTGCAATGTTCCAATGAAGCACAACCCACGCTTGAGTAACACCTCACTTTACACTTTGATGCGTTACAGTCTGTAGGAGTTAATATTCAATTCCATAAATTCACAGCCTGAACCCACTATGGCTGTTCTCTATTTTCCGTACACGCTCACTCCTGGGCTCCCTAAGTTCGTGTCTTATTTATTTCCATTCAACAGAGAAAATCAACTTCTAATATTTACACATTAATTTACACACATTATATACCTGTGTCTCTTTCACCACAATTTCAACCCAATTTGTCTTTCACACTGGGCCTCCAAACACTCTTTCCCACCTCTGCCAAGCTACTAAAGCGCTCACTTTCCCATCCTTTACACGTCTGAAAAAGATTTACACTGGACTTGAAACAGCAGATCTAACATCTGATAGAGATGACGCCATGACCACAAGGCTGTGATCACTTCTTTTAAAACCAGCTATGAATTATTGCTGGCCTGTCTACTCTTACTCTTATCTGTTTGAAAATCCTTGTTCCTTTTGTTGGAGACAGTTCAAGAACTTCCCTCCTATTAACATTTTGTTTACATCTTTGAAATACTTACTGTGCCTTCCCCTGTGAGGAAAGATGTAAAACACGGGTGTAAATTATCTGTCTGCTCCCTGTAGCCAATTCTTCAGTCACACCCACCAATTATCGTCAGTATGCTTTCCTAATTAATTTCACCTAAGATCACACACTCATCTTCAACTTTTTTTATATGCTCCGAAAAGATCGTGCTGCTTGTTTTTGTATTTCTTGCCAATTTACTACATCATGTCTTTTCTCCCCTTCTCCTCGCTTTCTTGACTGATACAGTCATATAGCGCACAAACAGACCATTTGGTCCAACTTGTCCATGCTGACCAGGTTTTTCAAACTAAACTAGTCCCATCTGATTGCACTTTCTCCATATGCCTCTAAACTTTTCCCATTCATATGTTTGTCCTAATGAGTTTTAAATGTTGTAGCTGTACTTGCACCACCCACTCTTCCTCTGACAACTCATTCCACATACACACATCAGCCTCTGTGTGAAAACATTGATCCTTCGTCCATATCAAATCTCCCCTCTTTCACCTTAAACCTCTGCCTTCTATGGTTGAACTCCCCCATCCCGTGGGAAAGACATTGGCTGGTCACTCTATTCATACCTCTCATGATTTTATAAACTTCGACAATGTCACCCCTCAACCTCCTACATTCTATCTGACACTAACTGTACGAACAAGCATTTCAAGATAAAGCACTGCAAATTTGAAACAGTATTCATATGACAGGTAAATAACCTTCAGCCCAAACTTCATACTGTGATTTATTTTTCTCCATGTTATAATACTAAGGCAGCAGGAAACTGTTACGAGTACCAATAAGAGGTCAAACATCTGAATTGCTTTGTCCAAATGGGGTGATGATCTCTACAGTGAAAGCGCATCACTGGCCTGAACCATATAAGAAGGGGAATTCTTGTACCACACGGTCAGCGTCTACCTTTAGCAGAGTGAGATGAAGGCTGAGTATACTTTTGAAATTTGGATCACAGTGTGAATTCAGTGCCAAGGGGGAGAGGTCTTTTCAATAAGGTTTACTCAAAGAAGGAAACTTTCGGAGTGAGATGTGAGTGGGAGGGTGTAAAGCAGCACGAATGAAGAGGCCGAGCCACACTGAGACCAGAGGCAAAGTGGCAGCACAAAACGCAGCTTGATGCTACTGCAGAGCAGGTAGACTTGAACAAAGAGTTTCAGGTGAAGTGGGGAGGGACCATAAGGTAAGATACTGTACTCTGTAATTTGAGAGGGAGAACCTGGAATCAGGAAGGGGACACGAGCAGGGAAGAGGATGGAGCAGCAAAGGCAGCAGTTTCTGGGGGGAATTCAGGAAGCACAGCTGAAATTCATACCCAGCATCTGCTTCTGGTCCCTGAAATAAACATCCTAAATCTGACCCTCCACTCATGCTCATCCATAGTATCCTTGAGAGCCTTTGTCAACCATGGTGGTTCACCTGCTTATTGAGGTCTTCTTTTTGAACAGAAACAATAATTACTGAGCGGTTTGGGATATCTGCTTGAATGTCTGCTGACGTATGCTCACTGACCTTCCACTGGGTCTATTTTCACATTCCGCTTCAGACCAGATGAGAGGCAGAAATCCTCAAATTAGATGCCTGGTTCTTTTCTATCATTCAGAAGGAACTTCTGCCTGTGGCTGAACACAAGATCAGCGGAGGCTGACTCAATTCTCCAAGTTTCTCCATCTCTGTTGTTTCTGTTTGACGATGCCACATTCCTGTGAGCTGTGTCTAACGTGACCTCCTTTTCCATCAAACCAGAAATCCCCGAATTCTGGTGGACAGGGCCTTCAGCTATGACTGTCCCATCTCCCACAGTGTTGTCCTCAATCCGTCCCCTCCACCCCAGAACAATGATAGATTCTTCCTTGTCCACACTTCCTCCTGCACGAGGATCCACATTCACATATTCATCCTACACCATTTCATCCATCTCCAGCAGGACAGCATCATCAAACACATCTTCCCCTCCTGTCCTCGGTCAGTATTTCACAGTGACCGTTCACTCTGTGTCACCGTCCATCACCCCGAACGTTTCCCCACTCCCCCATCGCACCATCCCATGCAATTACAGAAGCTACAACACTTGTCCATTCATCTCTTCCCTCCTCACTGTCCAATGCCCCAAACATAGCTTCCAGGTGAAGCAGCATTTCACTTGTAACCTTTCAATCTGATCTCCCGTCATTGCTGCTCATAATGGATAACTGCCTGTAATTATTGTTGATTCTATATCTCCACACCAAACTCCTGCACTCTCCCCATCCCTTCTGTGTCTTGAAATCCTTATTTATATTCAGTACCTTAGCTTTCACAGCCTGATAAGGGAAATAATGCCCCAGGTTCACTAGTCTCTGAGTGCAGACATTTAGTCTCATCTCAACGCACTTTGGACTGGCTGTACCCAACACTGTGAGCCCATGTTTTGGACATCCCTCCCAGGGGAATTATCATCCCTGCTTCCAATCTGTCTCGCCATGTCAGAGTTTTATATAGTTCACCCATTCTCCTAAACCTCATGGAATACAGGAACAGTCGTCCCAAACTCTGCTCCCACAACAAGCCTGTCATCCCAGAGACCAGTCTGGTCATCCTTCGCTGCTCTCCCGCAATGTCAGGTTTGTCTGTTATTAGGTAGGGAGAGCAAAACTGCACATAATACCGCACAATGTTCGAGGTGGGGTCTCACTAAGGCCCTGTACAGCTGCAGTAAGACACCCTTACTCCTGCACTCAGAGACTGGTGAAGTTGGGGAATTATTTCCCTGATCAGGCTGTGAAAGATAAAGTACTGAATATAAATAAGGATTTCAAGACACAGAAGGGATGGGGAGAGTGCAGGAGTTTGGTGTGGAGATATAGAATCAGCAATACTTACAGGCAGTTATCTAATAATGTGGCAGCTGTGTTCCTGTGTTATAGAAATCGATGCAATATCAATAATGGGGCCAATGGGAAAAGGAGGCTTCGGTGCAAATCCCCAAAATTACCAGTAAAAATCAAAACAAAAATAATAGTCAGCCTAACACAAACAATAGCACAGGCTACATAAATATTTAAACTGTGTATTGTAATGCGTTAGTGCAGTAAATGTCACACTTTAACACTACAGCCACTGAGTACAGCATTGTATCTTTCACCAAGATCTTCCCCAGAAATTGCGTGGGCTGACTGTCCACGTGATGCAGAATTCCAGTTCTCTCCAAAATATTCCCGTCCCGGTTTGAAATAAAGTTCCTTCTAAATGTAGACCACAAATCCCATATTCAGGCGCAGTTTCAAGGCTTGCAGAGCGGATTACAGACCTGCTTTATCTGAACACAGTGAGGGTGCATTTGGCAGACAGAGGGATCCTGAGGCTGGGATTAGCTGTTCAGCTGGTGCCAGAGACTGACTGCCATAACAGTGAACGGGAACACACTGTATAAAGAAAGGTGTTCAATTCACTAATTGTGTTGCAGCGAAATTGCGTTTAATAAACACATCTTTATTGGATAACTGCTTGTATATCGAATGGAGGATCAAAATTGATGGACCAAAGCGAATACAGTAGTTCCTATTTTATATGTTCCGATGATTAACCATACTAAAGGATATGAACACTGTGTGGGGAAAACTGAATTGAGGAGACTTTCACCATGAACTAGAATGGAGGATGCTCAGTGTGTTGCATGACCTACTCCTTTCCCAATGTTTCGGTGCAGTCTGTGGGAAAGCTCTGTAAATGTTGCCACCAGCTCCTAGATGTTAGGAAGGAGGTCTCTGCAGGGTCAATAGGATAGTGTTTCCAGATCCAATACTGAGGCTGGTGCTGGGTGATCTGTGTTGTTTTATTCTTCAAGACCTCGGAGCAGTTTGATACAATAGAGTGTCTTGCTTGGCCGTTTCCGAGACCATTGAAGAGTTTATCACATGTCTGTGTGTCTGGAGTCACTTTTAGGCCAGACCAGGAAAGCATGGGAGATTCACTTCTTGAAAGGACATTGAGGAAGGAAATTGGTGTTTACAATCGACATTGGCTTCAATGTCACTGTTAATGACTCCAGGTTTTACATCTCGATGTTTTATTAATTATAATTTCCACCTGCTGCCAGAGCATTCGCCTGGTCTAGATTATTAATCCAATGATATTTCTACAATAGCACCATCTCCACATGGGCACCTATCAGAAACCACACTGAGCAGCTTATTTCTGTGCTACTTGACATCTCTGTCAAAAAGAACTCCCACCAATGTGAGTATCATGACAGGACTCAGGGCGTGCTAAATGGTCAGACTGTAGTCATTCCCTTGTTATGGGATTGGACATAGCTGAGTTATTTTCCACGTGGCCAGGGTGATGTCAGAATTGGAGCTGGAATGAAACAGTTTCCCCAGGGTCACGGCTTGTTGGCCAGCACAAGTCTTCAGTCCTATTGCAGGAATGGTGTCTGGGCCCATTGCCTTTGTCGTATCTACTGTGTTCAGCTGTTTCTTCATGTCACATGCAGTGAATCAGATTGACTACAAACTGGCATCTGTGATTCTGCGGGCAGCATGGTGAGGGTGAGGTGAATCATCAACTCAACACTTCTGGCTGAGGATGGTGCAGATAATACAACCATGTCTTTTACACTGATGTACAGGGCTGTCCTGTTATTTAGGATGGTGATATTTATGGAGTCCTCTCCTCCAGTGAGTTGTTTAATAGTCCATCGACATTTATGTCTGGATGTGGCAGCACTGCAGAACTTCGATCTGATCTGTTAGTCTTGGGATCATTTCGCCCTCTGTATCAGATGTTAGTCCTGCTGTTGCGAATATAACCAGTCAAGTGCGATAGCTTTAGTGGATTGTCCTCAGATTTAGGTACACATGGTTCCGACCCTATCATGTTCACCCGCACTCATCGCTGAACCATAGATCAGCTTGATGGTAATGGTAAACTGAGGGATTATCCTGGCGAAAATGTTGCAGATTGTAGTTGAATACAATTCTGCTGCAGCTGTGATTTTACCGAACCACATGAATGCCCACTTTGAGCTCCAATATGTTCAATTCAATTCTACTGACTATCCCCCAGTTTACACCAAGACCCATTCACCCATCAGCCCTGTACTCAGTGTCTTAACCTGGTGTCTGATGTGGTAACACTTCCATTTTCCTATTCCCATTGGGCTGAGGGTCTCTTTCTGGTGTCACGCCTCCAATTTGTTACTTTACTCAAATCCCTTAACATATGCATCTGAATCTTTTCCATTCCCCCCCAATGCCATCTTCTGTGTTTGATGTGAATGTGTTCCCCTCTGTTTCTCTCCCTGACCAAGATTAAGAGCTCTGCAGTGTCAGTGATGCCAGCTTTATGTAGTTTCAGATCAAGGAATTTGTGCACCTTGCATTATCGGTTACATCCCAGTGTATTCTGTGTGAGACAGAGCGTTTGAGCAGCTTTAACACACGTCTATGGAACTTGTTCAAAAACAGAAATTGCTGATGAAACTCAGCAGGTCTGGCATCATCTTGTGGTGTGAAAGCAGAGTTAATCTTTCAGGACCAGTGAACATTCTACAAAACTCCCATTTTTTCCAACAATTTTTGCATTTTTATTTCCAGTATCCATAGTTATTTGTTTAATTGAAAACTTGTTCTGAGCCTATTCATTTCTAGAGAAACTCAACAGGTCTGGCATCATCTGCAGAGACAGAGAAACAGAGTTAGCCTTTCAAGTCCAGTATGACACTTCTTCAGAACAGAAAAAGGATTGGAAAATGAGCTTTATAATACCTTGACAGATGTGGGGAGTAGGTTGACAGGTAAAAGAGGGTGTGGCAAAAGATAAACATGCTTTTAGTAGTGGTGAACGAGAAGACCGTGTGAAATAGCTTTAAATTAAGATGTGAATAGGGAAAAGGGTTTCTCTTTATTGAGTGAATAATAAAGAAGATACAACCACACAAGGTCATAGGGAGGCCAGGAGGGAGATTGTACGGAAATTGGGGAACAGTTATAATGGGGTCAGACTGTGAAATTATGAAATTGTACATTAACTTCTAAAGGCTGTAACGTACCAAAGTGTAAAGTGCGTTACTCGAGCTTGGGTTGCGCTGCCTTGGAACATTGCAGCAGCCCAGGGCTGAAATGTTAGCATGAGAGCAAGGTAAGTTATTGAAATGGGAAGCAATGAGAAGGTCAGGGTTATTTCTACAGACAGTGTGGGTGTGTTCCTCAAAGCAGTCTCTGTTTGGTCTCGCCAATATAAAGAGATTGCATTGTGAGCAGCCATGATAGGAGATCAGATTGAAAGGTTACAGGTGAAATGCTGCTTAACCTGGAAGCTATGCTTGGGGCATTGGACAGTGAGGAGGGAAGAGATGAATGGACAAGTGTTGCAGCTTCTACAAATGCATGGGATGGTGCGATGGGGGAGTGGGGAAACGTTCGGGGTGATGGACGGTGACACAGAGGGAACGGTCGCTGTGAAATACTGACCGAGGACGGGAGGGGAAGATGTGTTTGATGATGCTGTCCTGCTGGAGATGGAGGAAATGGTGTAGGATGAATATGTGAATGTGGATCCTCATGCAGGAGGAAGTGTGGACAAGGAGGAATCTATCATTGTTCTGGGGTGGAGGGGACGGATTGAGGGCAACACTGTGGGAGATGGGACAGTCATAGCTGAAGGCCCTGTCCACCAGAATTCGGGGATTTCTGGTTTGATGGAAAAGGAGGTCACGTTAGACACAGCTCACAGGAATGTGGCATCGTCAAACAGAAACAACAGAGATGGAAAACCTTGGAGAATGGAGTCAGCCTCCGCTGATCTTGTGTTCAGCCACAGGCAGAAGTTCCTTCTGAATGATAGAAAAGAACTAGGCATCTAATTTGAGGATTTCTGCCTCTCATCTGGTCTGAAGCGGAATGTGAAAATAGACCCAGAGGAAAGTCAGTGAGTATACGTGAGCAGACATTCAAGCAGATATCCCAAACCGCTCAGTAACTATTGTTTCTGTTCAAAAAGATGAACTCGATAAGAAGGTGAACCACCCATGGTTGACAAAGGCTCTCAAGGATACTATGGATGAGCATGAGTGGAGGGCCAGATTTAGGATGTTTATTTCAGTGACGAGAAGCAGATGCTGGGTATGAATTTCAGCTGTACTTCCTGAATTCCCCCCAGAAACCGCTGCCATTGCTGTTCCATCTTCTTCCCTGCTCGTGTCCCCTTCCTGATTCCAGGTTCTCACTCTCAAATTACAGAGTACAGTATCTTACCTTATGGTCCCTCCCCACTTCACCTGAAACTCTTTGTTCAAGTCTACCTGCTCTGCAGTAGCATCAAGCTGCGTTTTGTGCTGCCACTTTGCCTCTGGTCTCAGTGTGGCCCGGCCTCTCCATTCATGCTGTTTTTCACCTCCCACTCACATCTCATTCCGGAAAGTTTCCTTCTTTGAGTAAACCTTATTGAAAACCCCTCTCCCCCTTGGCACTGAATTCACACTGTGATCCAAATTTCAAAAGTATACTCAGCCTTCATCTCACTCTGCTAAAGGTAGACGCTGACCGTGTGGTACAAGAATTCCCCTTCTTATATGGTTCAGGCCAGTGATGCGCTTTCACTGTAGAGATCATCACCCCATTTGGACAAAGCAATTCAGATGTTTGACCTCTTATTGGTAATCGTAACAGTTTCCTGCTGCCTTAGTATTATAACATGGAGAAAAATAAATCACAGTATGAAGTTTGGGCTGAAGGTTATTTACCTGTCATATGAATACTGTTTCAAATTTGCAGTGCTTTATCTTGAAATGCTTGTTCGTACAGTTAGTGTCAGATAGAATGTAGGAGGTTGAGGGGTGACATTGTCGAAGTTTATAAAATCATGAGAGGTATGAATAGAGTGACCAGCCAATGTCTTTCCCACGGGATGGGGGAGTTCAACCATAGAAGGCAGAGGTTTAAGGTGAAAGAGGGGAGATTTGATATGGACGAAGGATCAATGTTTTCACACAGAGGCTGATGTGTGTATGTGGAATGAGTTGTCAGAGGAAGAGTGGGTGGTGCAAGTACAGCTACAACATTTAAAACTCATTAGGACAAACATATGAATGGGAAAAGTTTAGAGGCATATGGAGAAAGTGCAATCAGATGGGACTAGTTTAGTTTGAAAAACCTGGTCAGCATGGACAAGTTGGACCAAATGGTCTGTTTGTGCGCTATATGACTGTATCAGTCAAGAAAGCGAGGAGAAGGGGAGAAAAGACATGATGTAGTAAATTGGCAAGAAATACAAAAACAAGCAGCACGATCTTTTCGGAGCATATAAAAAAAGTTGAAGATGAGTGTGTGATCTTAGGTGAAATTAATTAGGAAAGCATACTGACGATAATTGGTGGGTGTGACTGAAGAATTGGCTACAGGGAGCAGACAGATAATTTACACCCGTGTTTTACATCTTTCCTCACAGGGGAAGGCACAGTAAGTATTTCAAAGATGTAAACAAAATGTTAATAGGAGGGAAGTTCTTGAACTGTCTCCAACAAAAGGAACAAGGATTTTCTAACAGATAAGAGTAAGAGTCGACAGGCCAGCAATAATTCATAGCTGGTTTTAAAAGAAGTGGTCACAGTCTTGTGGTCATGGCGTCATCTCTATCAGATGTTAGTTCTGCTGTTTGTTAATTTAAGCAGTAAGTGCGGTCGCTTGAATGGGTTGTCATCAGGTTTAGGTACACACAGTTCTGACCGTGGCATGTTCACCCACACTCATCACTGAACTGGAGATCGACTTCATGTTAATGGTAGACTGAGACATTATATTGTGGTTGAATATAATTCTGCTGCTGCTGCTGCTGCTGCTACGACAGCTGCTATGATTTACAACATCACATGAATGCCCAGTTTGAGATGCATTATCTGCAATACAATTCTGCTGCCTGTCCTCATTCGCACGGGGACACGGTCGTCCTCCTCCTCTGTACACAATGCCCTATCCCAGTTTCTCATGTGGGAACACTTCCTTTTTTAAAAATTCTCATCCTGTTTGGGTATCTTCATGATGCCATGCCTCCAATTGTCGCATTCCTCAAAAGCATTTAACGTTTTCACCTGAATATTTTCCCCTCCAGTAATGCCATCTTCTGTTTAAAGCGAATGTGTTTCCCGCTGTTTCTCTCCATGACCATGGTTAAGAGCTCTGTAGAGTCGGTGATGACAGCCTTATGTAGTTTCAGAACAAGTGAATTTGTATACGTGCATTATCATTCACTTCCCGGTGTATGGTGCTCCATGTTGGACAGGGCGTGTGAGCAGATTTGATACACATGTTTGAAACTTATTCAAAAACAGAAAGTGCTGAAGACACTGACAAGTCTGACAGCATCTGTGGAGTGAAAGCAGAGTTAATCTTTCGGGTTCTGTGACTGTTCCTCAAAGCACCCAGTAAGTCCAACAATTTTTGTTTTTGTTTCAGATTTCCTGTATCCAATGATCTTTGCTATATTGAAAATGTGTTCTGTAACTTTTCATTTTTGAAGGAACTTAGGGGTCTGGCAACATCTGCAGAGACAGGGAAACAATGTTAATGTTTCAAGACCAGTGTAAATCTTCTTCAGACGTGTAAAGGATGGGAAAGTGAGCGCTTTAGTATCTTGGCAGAAGTGGGAAAGAGTGTTTGGAGGCCCAGTGTGAAAGACAAATGGGCTTGAAATTGTGGTGAAAGAGACACAGGTATATAATGTGTGTAAATTAATGTGTAAATATTAGAAGTTGATTTTCTCTGTTGAATGGAAATAAACAAGACACGAACTTAGGGAGCCCAGGAGGGAGCGTGTACGGAAAATAGAGAACAGCCATAGTGGGTTCAGGCTGTGAATTTATGGAATTGAATATTAACTCCTACAGACTGTAACGCATCAAAGTGTAAAGTGAGGTGTTACTCGAGCGTGGGTTGTGCTTCATTGGAACATTGCAGCAGCCTGCATTTTCTTAGAATCCCTTCAGTGTGAAAACAGGCCCTTCAGCCCAACAGGTCTATACTGACCCTCCAAAGAGTATGCGAACCAATCCTGTTCTCTACCCTAATACTATACATAGACCCTTGACTATTGCACCAAACATCAACATCCCTGAACACAAGCGGATATTGAGCATGGCCAGTTCACCTAACCTGCACAACTTTGAACTGTGGCAGGAAACTAGAACACCCAGAGGAAATCGAACCCAGTTCCCTGATGCTGTGAGGCACCAGTGCAAACCACTGAGACACCGTGCCATCCAGGACCGAAATATTATAAGGCCACAACTGTATACGAGCAGAAATGAAGCCATTCGGACCTTCAAGTCTGCTCCAGCATTCGATCGCGAATTATAGGTTTTCAACCCCATTTCCCTGCTTCCTGCCAGTTATCTTTGATCCCCTTGTCAATCAAGAACTTATCTGAGTCTCTTTTAATTATACTAATAGAACGTAGAACAGGACAGCACAGAACAGGCCCTTTGGGCCACGATGTTGTCCTGAGATTTAATCTTAATGTAAAATATAGTAATTTAACCGACGCACCCCTCAACTCACTGCTATCCACGTGCATATCCAACAGTCGCTTAAATGTTCCCAATGACTCTGCTTCCACCAACAGAGCTGGCAATGCATTCCATGCATTCACAACTCTCTGCATAAAGAACCTATCTCTGACGTCTCCCTTTTACCTTCCTCCTAATATCTTCAAACTATGATTTCTCGTACTAGTCAATCCTGCCCTGGGGAAAAGGGTATTGACACGATCTATTCCTCTCATTATTTTGTACACCTTGATCAGCTCTCCTCTCTCCTCCTTGTCTCCAGAGAGAAATGTCCAAGCTTGTTCAACCTTACTTCATAAAGCAAGCCCTCCAGGCCAGGCAGCATCCTGGTAAACTTTCTTTGCACCCTCTCTAAAGCCCCTGTATCTTTCCTATAGTCGGGGGTCCACAATTGGACACAATATTCCAAGTGTGGTCTCACCAGGGACTTGTAGAGCTGCAGAAAATCTTTGCAGCTCTTAAGCTCAATCCCCCTGTTAATGAAAGCCAAAACAACACATGCTTTCTTGACACCCTATCCACTTGCGTGGCAACTTTGAGGGATCTGTGCACTTGCGCACCCAGATCCCTCTATTCCTCCAAACTGCCAAGAATCCTGTATTTAATGCTATATTCAGGATTCGAATTTGACCTTCCAAAATGAATCACTTCGCATTTACCGAGGTTGAACTCCATCTGCCATTTCTCAGCCCAGCTCTGCATCCTGTCTATGTCGCACTGCAGCCTACAGTAGACCTCTATACTATCGACGACGCCTCCAATCTTTGTGTCATTAGCAAATTTACTAACACACCCCATAACCTCCTCATCCAAGTCATTTATAAAAACTACAAAGAGCAGAGGCCCAAGGACATAGCCCTGTGGGATCCCTCTCAACACTGTCCTCCAAGCAGAATATTTTCCATCTACAACCACTGTCTGCCTTCTGCTAGCCAGCCAATTCTGAATTCAGATAACCAAATCCCCCTGTATCCCATACTTCCTGACTTTATGACTGAGCCTTCCATGGGGAACCCTATCAAATGCCTTGCTGTAGTTCACATGCACCACGTCCACTGCTCGACCGTCGTCGACCTGTCTTGACACCTCCTCAAAGAAATCAATAAGATTTGTGAGGCATGACCGGTCCCTCACAAAGCCATGCTGATTGCTTTAATCACACAATGCTTTGCCAAATAGTCATAAATCCTATCCCTCAGAAATTTTTCCAAACTTTGCTGACCGCTGACGTAAGACTGACTGGTCTGTAATTGCCAGGGATTTCCCTATTACCCTTCTTGAAATAAGGAACAACATTCGCCTCCTTCCAATCCTCCGGTACGACTCCTGTGGAGACTGCGGAAGCAAATATCCTCACCAGCAGTTTAGCAAACGCCTTTCTCGCTTCACGAAGCTGTCTAGGATAAATCTGGCCCTGGGGACGTATCTATCTTAATGTTTTCCAAAATTTCTAGCACATCAAATTCATCAATCTTGATCTGAACCAGCTCCTCTAAGTTTTCATTTACAGCGAGTTCCCTTTCCCTGGTGAAAATCGAAGCAAAAAACTCATTTAGGACTTCCCCTATCTGCTCAGACTCCACGCATAAGTTCCCTACACTATCCCTGATTGGCCCTACCTTCTCCCTAATTATTCCCTTATTCCTCACGTATGAGAATAATGCTTTTGGATTCTCCCTAAAACTTCTTGCCAAGCCTTTTTCATGCCCCATCATGGCTCGCCTCGGTCCATTTATGAGCTCCTTTCTAGTAAGCCTGTAATCCTCTAAAGCTGTGTTAGATTCTTGCTTCCTCCATCTTCCGTAAGCTGCCTGCTTCCTTTTGACGAGAAGTTTCTCTGTTCTCGTCATCCAAGTTTCCTTAATCTTACCCCTTCTTACCTGTCTCCTAGGAACAAATTTGTGTATCACTCGCAACAACTGCTCCTTAAACAGTCTCCACATGCCTGCTGTGCCCTTTCTGTGGAACAATTGCTCCCAGTCTGTACTTCCCAATTGCTGTCTGATAGCATCATAATTTCCTTTTCCACAATTAAATATCTTCTCTCGGAAACTGCTCCTTTCACTCTCCCAGACGATGCTACATGTGAGGCATTTGTGATCACTTTCGACAAAGTGATCTCCCACCGTGCGTTCTGACACCTGTCCTAATTCGTTGCCGAACACCAAATCCAAAATAGCCTCTCCCCTTGTTGGTCTGTCTCCATACTGAGCAAGGAAACCCTCTTGAACACACCTGACAAAAATGGCTTCATCCACACCATCTGCACTTAGGAGGTTCCAGTCGATATTGGAAAAGTTGAAATCACCCATAACATTAACCCTTCTAATTTTGCATTTTTCTGGAATCTTCCCGCCTATGAGATCTTCAATCTCTCTACTGCTATTAGATGGTCTGTAGAAAACCCCCAAATGCGGTGACTGTTCCCTTGTTGTTCCTAACTTCCACCCATACTGACTCAGTAGACAAACCATCCTCAACAACCTTCATTTCTGTAGCTGTGACGGACTCTCTGATAAGCAATGTTACACCCTGTCCTCAGTTTCCACCCACCCCGTTCTTTTTTAGATAAGATTACATTACTTACAGTGTGGAAACAGGCCGTTCAGCACAACAAGTCCACACCAACCCTCCACAGAACAACCCACCCAGAACCATTCCCCTACATTTACCCCTTCATCTAACATTACGGGCAATTCAGCATGTGCCAGTTCACCTAATCTGAACATTTTTGGATTATGGAGCGAAACCGGAGCACACCCACGGGGAAAATGTGCAAACTCCACACAGACAGTTCCCTGAGTTGGGAATTGAACCCGGGTCTCTGGCGCTGTGAGGCAGCAGTACTAATCATTGAGACTCTGTGCTGCTCCGAAACATTTTTAAACGTTTTAAACCCTGGAACATCAAGCAACCATCCCTGCCCCTGTGAAACCTAAGTCTCCATTAAGGCCACGATATCGTAGTCCCAAGTACTGATCCATAATCTAAGTTTGTCACTCTTAGATCAGACATTCCTTGCATTAAAGCAGATGCACTTTATCTGATCCCTTTGTTTCATCGCGTGAGAAACCTTCCTGATAGATTCAATATATCCTGTCACTGTCCCGTCTGCAACTAAACCCCTCTCAGACATGTGGTCTTATTCCTACCCCCTCCACCCCCCACCCCCGCCAAACGCGTTTTAAACACGCCAGAATCACACGAGCAAACCTCCCAAACAGGCCATTTGAGCCCCTTCAGTTCAGGTGCAACCCGTCCTTCATGTACAGGGTCCACCTTACGCAGATGGTATCCCGATGGTCTAGGTATCTGAAGCCCTCCCTCCTCTACCAGCCTCACAGTATCATGTAAAGCTGTATTCGCTGACTGTTCCTCATCTCACTAGCTCGTGGCACTGGTAGCAAACCTGAGATCACTACTCTACTCGTCCTGCCCTTCAGCTTCCAAACTAACTCTCTGTAGTCACTTTTCAGATCCTCAGTCCCTTTCCTGGCAATATCGCTGGTGCCAAATAATCTGGTTTCCACAGCCTTCTGTGGTAAGGGATTCCACAATGTCACTACTCTCTGGATAAAGACGTTTCACCTTATCCCCATTCTAATGGGTTTTCCTTTTGCTCTAAGTCTGTGTCCTCCTGCCAGTGCCAACATCTTCCAAATTTTGTCTGTTTCCAGGTCATTCAGTATTCTGTAAGTTTCAATATGATCCCCCCCGCCCCACCCATCCTTCTAATCTCCATCGAGTATAAACCAGAGTTCTCCAATGTTCCTCATGTGTTAAGCTTTTCATTTCTGGTGAACCTTCTCTTGACACACACCAAGGCTAATACATCCTTCCTGAGGTATGAGGCACAAAATACTGGAATTGTGGTCTGACCAGAGCCTTAGAAAGCCTCAGAATCCCCAGCATTATATCCTACTCCTCTCGAGATGAATGACAACATTGTATCTGTCTTCTTAACTACTGACTCAACCTGCAAGTTTACCTAAGGCGAATCCTACGCTTGGAATCCCAAGTCACTTTGTTCCTCAGATTTCGGTTTTTTTTTCCCATTTAGTTAATAGTCCATGCTTGTATTCTTCATACAAAAGTGCATGACCTCACATTGCCCCACATTGTATTCCATCTGCTACTCCTTTTCCCACTCTCCTAAACTGTCGAAATCTTTCTGCAGGCTCCCTGCCTCCTCAATACTACATGTCCCTTCACCTATCTTTGCTTCATCTGCAAACGTAGCCAGAATGCCTTCTGTCCCGCCACTCAGATCATTAACCTATAAAGTGAAATGTTGTGGTCCCAACACTGACTCTTGTGTAACACTGCAAGTCACCGGCTGCCATCCTGAGAGAGACAATTTTATCCTCACTCTGCATCATGTAAGAGAGGCAATCTTTTATCCATGCTCGTACCTGTCCTCTGAGGACCCTGGGTCCTTATCTTACTCTGCAGCCTCCTGTGGGGTACCATATCAGAGGCCTTCTGGAAGTTCAGATAGGTAACTCTCTATTGTCCAACCCGTCGTTACCTCCTCAAAGAATTCTCATTATCTTGAGAGCAATGTAGGTTCTTGAAATGGGTAGCAATCAGGATGTCAGTGTCATTCCTACAGACAGAGTGGAGAAGTTCATCAAGTCAGTTTCTGTTTAGCTCAGTAATGTGAAGGAGACTGCATTGTCAGCAGCAATGACAGGAGATTGGATTGAAATAGTACCAGTGAAATGCTGCTTCACCTGGATGGTGTGTTTAGAGCCTTGGATAATGAAGAGGGAAGAGATGAATGGGCAAAAGTTGCAGCTTTACATGGGAAGGTTCCATGGGGGTGTGGGGAAGTGTTCGGGGTCATGGAGCGTGCCACAGAAGGAATGGTCCCTGTGAATTTTTGACAGTGGACGGGAGGGGAAGATGTGTTTGCTGGTGATGTCCTGCTGGAGGTGGTGGAAGTGGCGGAGGATGATTCTGTGAATGCAGATTCTCGTGCAGAAGGAAGTGTGGACAAGGGGAGATCTATCATTGTTCTGGGGAGGAAGGACGGAGTGAGGGAAGAAGTGAGGGAGATGTGCCAGACACAGCTGAAAACTCAGTCCATCAGATTTAGGGGATTTCTCGTTTGAGAGAAAAGGATGACATGTAGGAATCTTCCCACTGGAATGTGGTATCATCGAACAGAAATGACAGAGCCAGGGAAACTGGGAGAATGGAGTCACCTTCAGCTGATCATGTGTTCAGCCACATACGTAGGTTCCCCCCGAATGACTGAAAAGAGCCAGGCATTTCAAATGCAGAAAAATGTCATAAATCTGGTCAAATACGGAGTGTGAAAATAGACACAGATGAAGGTCAGCAGATATGTGTGTGGCGGGGGTGGGGTGTGGGGGGGAGGGATGTGGGAACATTTAAGCAGGTACTGATTAATAACTCTCAGTAATGTTTGGCTCTGGTGAAAAAGAAGATGATATGAAGATGTAAAGATGAACCATCCGTGATGCACAAATGCTGTGAAGTATGCTAATCAATCACAAACTAAAGAATTCAGATTGTTGAGCGTTGGCCACATTTGGGAAGTTTACTTTTGGAACAAGAAGCAGATTGTATAAAACAAAATACAAAGAAAAAACATTTCAAAACTGGCAAGAAATATGAAAAGAAACTAACCGCAAGAGTTTTCCCATATCGGATAAAAAAAAACATTCATGATGTGTGTGTGACCCTTGGAAGGAAGGCAGGAAAGAATATGTGGGACACCTGTAGGATGTGACTGGGGAACGGATTTCAGGGAATATGCAGAGAAGATAAAATATTGTTTTACATTGTTCCTCGCAGGGGAAGGCACGAAGAGTTTCAATATTATAAACAAAATTGTAGTCAGATGAAAGTTTTGCATTGTCTCTAAAAAAATGAACAAGGCTTTTCTCAAACAGAAAAGACCAAAGATAAACAGCTCATCAGCAATTCAGAGCTTGTTTTGATAGAAATGGTTACAGAGTGACTGGTGGCACTGTGTGAAATATTCCATAACTCCTGGGATTACAGGAGTGTTCCAGTGAAACTGACAAAACTCCAAAGTGGCGCCTGCCTTCAAGAAGAGTGTGAGTCTTCAAGTGTTTAGGTGCTCCCTTTGCTTGATTAGTGGAGCATATTTGAGAGGATTAATAGCCTCATGATGCACTTTCATCCTGAGTGATTTAAAAACAAAGTAAAACTCTGCTCCTTCCTCTGATGGGTTACATACTGGGGAATGAACATTTTGCTGAAATTGAATTATTTTGAAAATTATCTGGAACATTGTCCGAACGACATCAACCAGAGAATTCTAGAAACTGCACTAATATGAACATTTTATACCCATGTGCGGGTATTGCGGAGGTGAGAGAGAGAGAGAGAGAGAGAGAGAGAGAGAGAGAGAGAGAGAAGGTGCTGTATCGCAGTGGTAAGAGTGATGGAGCCTTATTCTGGGGAAAGCACTAACAGATATGCAATGAATGTGAGAGAGTAGAGAGAATACGTTGACCCTTATCCTGACAGAAGGGGGATGATTATGGATGCTTTTCCTGTATTGCTGGACTTTTCTTCGGACCGGAGATACTGCACTGAGCTGGGTGGTGTGCTCAGACAATGGTCTGGGAAGAGAATGGTCCCCCTCTGTACTAGCCCATTCACCATTACCTCCGTGCCTCTGTCGTCAAGCTGTAGTGTAATTTCCCTTTATCTGCCATGCTCGGGTAAACTGTGCAGGGCAGCTCCAAACTTAGAAAGCTCAACCGTGTGCCCATTGGCCTTTTCATGATGACAGCAGTACCAGGGATCACTGAATATCCAGGGGCATCCGGGCGATGGTGAGCACCTCCAGCCATAATGGGTGGGCAAATCGTGCTGGCTTTGAATGAGATGGACACCATGAGGTAGGGTGGGTAGTTAATGTGGTGAGTTCGATACGATACCACCAGGAAACTAGCTCTGCCTCGTGCAGATATTCCTTCTGTCACATTCAATGAAAATGGCACTGAGACAAATTATTGTTCGATTCAGCCCAGTGAGTCGAAAAATCTGCTGATCCTACTCCCAGTTACAACGCTGCAGGACAAATGCTTATCCAAAATTCTCAATTATTATAACTTACACAAATATCCTGCTCACCTTATCATTCCTAGAAACAGTGGCTTATATTGCAAGACGCTATCGAAATGTTCTCATTTCACAATTTTTAAACCTACCATCAGATCATTCTCTGAAATTCTCTCTTAATCTCCCCCTGTCTTTTAACCAAGTACCTCCCAGTTGGTGGTATTTAAACTGATTCCCCCGCCATCTCTCTCTGGCAGTGAGTTTCACATCCACAGCCCTCCTGTGTCATGCCACACTGGAGATATGGAGCTGTAAATGGAGAGGTGCTGCACATCCTGTCGCTTCCAGCATGAGCTGCAAGGTTCCCCACGCTGGGCAGTGATCTAACACAGTGTTACACAGCAATGCAGCGATTGGTGCACACAGCTGCGTATGCTGGGAAGGTAACTGCTCCACATTAAAAGATAAATTCACTGCTATTTACTGCACAACTCCCCATGCTGCACAGACATCCAGTCCGTGTGTATAGAACAATGCCTTTGTGTGTTGTGAACAGCGCCCCGTGTTGAACAGATCATTTAGTCCAAATTTATAGATCAGTGCACTGTTGGACACATAAGTAGTGAACTTGTGAGCTCTAAACAGTGTTCGATCCTGAACAGATAGCTAAGCAGTGCATTAGCCTGGTCTACGCAGCGCTTCATGTTGAGGAGGTACTTCATCTGGGCTAATACATGTTCGGGCTGGATCTGAGAGGTGGATTGGGTAACCGATATAATTCTTGACATGATTATCACTCATCCAGCTCGGGCCATTCCGCTGGTAAATGTAAGGTGCTGTGTTTGAGATAGAATTTACTTTGTCAAAATATTCGACATTAAGCAAAACACAATTTATTCGAAGACTGTCGACAAAAGACAACAAAAGGAAGACGAACTTGCAATAACTTAATTCTGTTGGAAAACTTAGCAGAATAATAATTTATTTAACTACCATACACTAACTGCTCCAAATGGTATCATCCAATAAGCACACAAAGGTCAAAAAACAAATGCAGGAAACAGATTGTCTGACATGCAGTTCTCCAATCCCAGAGGAAAGAACATTAAAAGACAGTTCCGAGAGAAATCACAGAGAGAGTGTGTAGAACCGGGGAGAGATTTCCTGCCTTCCAACCCTGCTGAGACACCAGCAATAACAGTTGAAAGGTAAAATTAAGGGTCCTGGTTCTGTGAGAGTTTGACCATCACTCCACAGGACCAGGCCGTGGCTGCAAGAACACAAGGAATGGACTGTATCTACACCGTCTATGGCTCTGTAGGTGTCTCTCAAAAATGCCGAAACCCACCGAAGCCGTTAAATGCTGGACAGACAAAAGTCAAAGTTAAACATAAATAAATAAAACAAAAAGATGCAGCAGGCCTGGTGATCAGACACAGACGGCCTCAGAAGCCCAGCAATTCCTATATTGCCAAATGACAGCAGAATAATCGAGCTTGTGAAGAGAAAGAATTATGTCTCTCCCCCACCTCGATGTTTACAACTGGAGATGTGCCATGAGCCCAATAATCATCGATATCAAAATCCCACCCACACCAATTATTGTGATATATCAGAGTTGCCGTGAAATGGGTTAACTGGAGCTGTTTGTTCAGTGACTGTGATTAATATCAGTCTTTCTGGACCCACCTGGGTCACTGGAGGCTTTCCCTCTTCCATAATTAGAGCCTTCTTTCAACATATTATGCCATAGTATTTGGCGCAGCGTCAACCTCAACAAGATTGGGATCAGCAGCTACAGAGGAAGAGAGAGAAATCAGAATCTGAGAACATTAGAATGGTCCAACAATGGATTTAATTTGAGAACATTAGACTAGAATGCTCCAACAATGGATCCGAATCTGAGAACATTAGACTTGAATGTTCCAACAATGGATCCGAATCTGAGAACATTAGACTTGAATGTTCCAACAATGGACAGAAGTTTATCTGTGGGTCTTTCCTGGCTTTCTCAGGATTGGCCATGGTTAGAGTTGCGGATACGAGCCGTACTGATGATAATTCAAGCTGGGTACTATCCCATCCTCGCTATTATTGGTGTTCCTGGTAAGTATATCTCTGTCAATTCTATAAATGATGCTGAATGTTATTGCTATTCTGGTTGATTATATTTAACAAATACGTAAACTTTCAGTCACAAACCCCACTTCCTTCTTATGCATTTCAAAACTACTTACTCATAAACATCTGAGAAGGAATAAGACTGTTCGGAACCTTGAGTTTCCTTTTTACTGTGAACGGTTTTATATCTCCATATTCGCTCTGTGTGATCAAACCTGCTGACACCCCTTCATAATATCCCCAATTTCCAGCTCTGCCTGAGTTCTGTTGCTGACTTCGCCATCACCTACCCCTTCGTTAACGACAGATTTTATGGCTCCAGTTCTCTTTTGACAACTCGTCCAGTTACAAACAGTTTGACCACAAACTTGTTCTTGTCTCTACAGTTACTTCACAACAGGGACTCTTAAACAGAGTAATAATGTCACTGACTGTGTACTTCAGAGGCGCAAGTCATGACTCTAAAAGCAATGTCTGAAATCCTACCACAACCGATGACTAAAGTTAAATTCCAAGATCAAAAATTGGAATGAAACCTAATTTCACTCATGGCAAGCATAAACCATCAGGATTTCTTTTCTTATTTTATTGATAACCTTTGGTAAAGAAACCGAACATGTTTGACCTGTCGGAACTAAGTGTCACCTCAGATCCACAACAATTTAGTTGCCTCCATATTGCCTTGACAAATGGCCGCGTGGTCAAGGGCAGTTAGGATGGACAATAAATACTGCCTTGCCAGTGATTCTGGCATCCCGCGAAACAACAACATTAAAGGTGAAATAACCAAGGAAATGTGGATGCTGGCGATCTGAAATAAAATTCTGCACGTCTGAAAGAATGTTGGAGAATCTCAGTAGGTATGGCAGTCGGTCGGAAAAAAAATCATGTTTCGAGTTCAGTGAACCTATCAAAACTGAATGGAGCTGAGAAGTAATATTATTATATCAGGGATGGCAGGAAGGGTGAGCGGGAGGTTTGTGTTGTGTGGGTGATGTCCATCAAGAGAGAGAAAGTGAGAGAGAAAGAGAGAGAGATGGAGAGAGAGAGAGAGAGAAAGAGAAAGGAAAAGCAAGCAAAAGGATTGCTGATGATGGACTGGAAGGAAAACAGAATGGGAAGTTATTCTACCATTTGTCCTTTTCACATATTCCTGAGTATCATATTTATTATGGGATCTCCCTGCTTACCGTGAGTTATTTTCCCTCTATCTCTTGTCTCTGAGTGTGGTGATCAACTCCATCAGCAATACTTATAGTCGCTGAGATTTCGAGAAACGTAATGTTCCATTGTCAACTGTTTATTTGGAGAGAGGAACTGTTACTGTGCGACTGTGTGGAGATGTATGAGATTTCTCAGCCAGGATGAGAAACTGAGGAGCTGAAAAATGTGTTGCTGGAAAATGTGTTGATGGTGGAAATATTACCCACTGCTGCCTGCAAAGTTCCAGAATCAATCCAGTTTAATTTATCGTGAGTGTCAGCGCAGTTCTGCTACTGGTGTGAGAACACAGGTGATACTGAAGGAGGGGATACAGTTCAGTTATCACCTCAATTTTGAGACAAGCAGGTTTTACACTTTACACCTGAATGGCTGCAGCTTAGACAAATCTTCCTGGAAATCCCAGAGAGGAAAATATAGTGCCTCGCTCCTCCCTGTGTATACAGCTTCCCTTCTTTGTAGTCTCAGCTCCATTTGTTTATCATGGACCCAGACACACTGTAAATGCAGTATCCAGAATGGGCTTCCCAGACAACCGAGGCTCCATGAATGAACCCAGCAGCTGACATCACAATCCTGAGAACACCATCCACAGAGCCTCCACTGACTTTCCAGATGACAGCAGCAAGTGAATTCCCCACACCGACAATGCATCCATTCACTACTGAAAATGCCTCGGTCTCGTCAGTTTCTCTAGGAGACAGTGAAGACTGCAGATACTGGAGAACAGAGCTGAAAAATGTGTTGCTGGAAAAGCACAGCAGGTCAGGCAGCATCCAAAGATCTGGAGAATCGACGTTTCGGGCATGAGCCCTTCTTAAGAATTGAGGAAAGTGTGCCAAGCAGGCTAAGGTAAAAGGTAGGGAGGAGGGACTTGGGGGAGGGGCATTGGAAATGCGACAGGTGGAAAGAGGGTGATAGGCCGGAGAGGGGGTGGGGGCGGAGAGGTCAGGAAGGAAATTGCAGGTCAGGAAGGTGGTGCTGAGTTCGAGGATTGGGATTGAGACAAGGTGGGGGGAGGGGAAATGAGGAAGCTGGAGAAATCTGAATTCATCCCTTGTGGTTGGAGGGTTCCTAGACGGAAGATGAGGCACTCTTCCTGCTGGAGGAAGCGCACCTCATCTTCCGCCTACGAACCCTCCACCCACAAGTGATGAATTCAGATGTCTCCAGCTTCCTCATTTCCCCCACCCCCACCTTGTCTCAATGCCAATCCTCGTACCCAGCACCACCTTCCTGACCTGTAATTTTCTTCGTGACCTCTCCGCCCCGACTCCCACTCCGGCCTATCACCCTCACTTTAACCTCTTTCCACCTCTCGCATTTCCAACGCCCCTCCCCCAAGTCCCTCCTCCCTACTTTTTATCTTAGCCTGCTTGGTACACTTTCCTCATTCCTGAAGAAGGGGCTGCCCCAAACGTGGTTTCTCCAGATCTTTGGATGCTGCCTGACCTGCTGTGCTTTTCCAGCAACACATTTTTCAGCTCTGATCTCCAGTGTCTGCAGTCTCAAGAGCTGAAGAGGGACAACCTGTCCTGAAAACTTTGTAGACTTCATGCCCCCTCATCTGCTGGCACGGTGAATCAGTAGCTAACACTGCTGCCTCATAGCATCAGGGTCCCAGGTTCGATTCGAGCCTGAGGCAACTGTCTGTGTGGAGTTTGCACATTCCCCAGTTGTCTGCATGAGTTTCTTTCGGGTGCTCCGGTTTCCTCTCACAGTCTGAAGATGTGCACGCAGGGTGAATTGGCCATACTAAATTGTCCATCATGTTCGGTGCATTAGTCAGACTGAAATTTGTTTGGGTGGGTTACTCTTCGGAGGGTCGGTGTGGACTGGTTGGGCCGAAGTACCTGTTTCCACATTGTAGGGAATCTAATCTGCTCAGTTTGGACTCAATGGGCTGAATATCCTTCTTTCACACTGTAGGGATTCTATGATGACAAACTGGAGATACCTGAGCTGAGGAAGCTACGCTGAGGATCTCCTGCAGATGTGCCCCACGGCTTCGATGATTGATGCCCACCAATGATAATCATCTTCCCTTGTGCCGTGAATGACTCCAAGCAGTGCAGAGGTCATAATTAATTCTCAGTAAGTGTGATTTTGTTCAGGTTCCTTGATGTCATCCTCAGTCAAATACTGCCTTGAGTTCAGGGTCAGTCTCTCTTACCTGAGCCCCTGCGTTACCTCTTTTGTTCATATCAATAGGTCATGGTGCTGAAGCAGAAAAGGTTTTCTTCAAACAGAGAGTAGTCAATGTCAGGAACTCTCTTACACAGAGATCGAGGGGAGCTAGATCACTGAAAGGGACCAGTGGTGTCCCGCTGGGATCAGTTCAGTGACCTCTGCTCTCTGTTATTTTCAAAAATGACTTGGATGCGCGTGTTGAAGAGTTGGATAGTAAGTTTGCCGATTACACAAAGGTGGTTGGAGTGGTACAGAAAGTGGAGGGCTATTGTAGGTTGCAATGGGATATCGAAAGGATGCACAGCTGGGCTGAAAATGGCACATGGAGTTCAAACTGAAGTAATTCACTTTGCAAGCTGGAATGTGAATGCAGAATACATGGTTAAAGGCAGGATTCTTGGCAGTGTGGAGAAACAGAGGGATCCTGGCGTCCGTGTCCACAGATCCCTCAAAGCTGCCACCCAAGTTGATCGGTTGTTAAGAAGGTGTATGGTATGTTGGCTTTCAGTTGCAGGGGGATTGAGTTTAAGAGCCGCGAGGTTATGCTGCGGCCCGATAGAGCCCTGCTCAGACCTCACAGGGAATATTGTGTTCAGTTCTGATCTCCTCATTATAGGAAGGATAATGAAGCTTTTGAGAGTGTAAAGAGGAGATTTACCAGGATGCTGCCTGGACTAGAAGTCTTACGAGGAAAAATAGATGAGAGGTGACTTGACAGAGGTGTACAAGATGATGAGAGGCAGATAGAGAGTGAATAGCCAGAGACATTTTCCCATGGCAGAAATGTCTATCACGAGGTGGCATAAATTTAAGGTAATTGGAGGAAGTTTTAGGGGAGATATCAGAGGTAGATTCTTTACACAGAGAGTGGTGGGTGTGTTGAATGCACTACCATCAGTGGTAGTAGAGTCAAATACGTGAGGGAAACTTAAGAGACTCTTGGATAGGCACATGGAACAAAGTGAACGGAAGCATGTAGGTTAGAGTAGGACAAACAACACAACGTCGAGAGCTGAAGGTCCTAACTGCATGCATTAATGTAGAACCTTGAGCTCAAAATCTGCAGGAATTCATGTAAAACTCCGTTATCACACTTTTTAGCTTAGAATCAATCTAAACATCATGGCATAGTCAGAGAACACAGGGGGCCAACACCTTCAACATTTTATCTTGCTATCACCATTGTTCACAGCTCACCTGAGAATGCAACTTTTTTTTTAAAAAAAAGGTTTTGTGATTTACGCATGAAAGAAGTGAAACTATCACTTGGATTTGTGAAGGGTAGGTCTTGCCTTACAAGTCTTATTGAATTCTTCGAGGAGGTGACCAAGCATGTGGATGAGGGTAGAGCAGTGGATGTAGTGTACATGGATTTTAGTAAGGCATTTGATAAGGTTCCCCATGGTAGACTTATGCGGAAAGTCAGGAGGCATGGGATAGAGGGAAATTTGGCCAATTGGATAGAAAACTGGCTCACCGGTCGAAGGCAGAGAGTGGTGGTAGATGGTAAATATTCAGCCTGGAGCCCAGTTACAAGTGGAGTTCCGCAGGGATCAGTTCTGGGTCCTCTGCTGTTTGTAATTTTTATTAATGACTTAGATGAGGGAGTCGAAGGGTGGGTCAGTATATTTGCAGATGATACGAAGATAGGTGGAGTTGTGGACAGTGAGGAGGGCTGTTGTCGGCTGAAGAGGGACTTAGATATGATGCAGAGCTGGGCTGAGGAGTGGCAGATGGAGTTCAACCCTGCCAAGTGTGTGGTTGTCCATTTTGGAAGAACAAATAAGAATGCGGAATACAGGGTTAATGGTAGGGTTCTTAGTCAGGTGGAGGAACAGAGGGATCTTGGGGTCTATGTACATAGATCTTTGAAGGTTGCCACTCAGGTGGATAGAGTTTGTAAGAAGGCCTATGGAGTATTGTCGTTCATTAGCAGAGGGATTGAATTCAAGAGTCGTGAAGTGATGTTGCAGCTGTACAGGACTTTGGTTAGGCCACATTTGGAGTACTGTGTGCAGTTCTGGTCGCCTCACTTCAGGAAAGATGTGGAAGCTTTGGAGAGGGTGCAGAGAAGATTTACCAGGATGTTGTCTGGAATGGAGAGTAGGTCGTACGAGGATAGGTGGAGAGTTCTCGGCCTTTTCTCGTTGGAACGGCGAAGGATGAGGGGTGACTTGATAGAGGTTTATAAGATGATCAGAGGAATAGATAGAGTAGACAGTCAGAAACTTTTTCCCCGGGTACAACAGAGTGTTACAAGGGGACATAAATTTAAGGTGAAGGGTGGAAGGTATAGGGGAGATGTCAGGGGTGGGTTGTTTACGCAGAGAGTGGTGGGGGCATGGAATGCGCTGCCCGTGGGAGTGGTAGAGTCAGAATCATTGGCGACCTTTAAGCGGCATTTGGATAGGTACATGGATGGGTGCTTAATCTAGGTTAGAAATTCGGCACAACATCGTGGGCCGAAGGGCCTGTTCTGTGCTGTATTGTTCTATGTTCTATGTTCTATCATGGTATTCTAACAGATGAAAGGCTTAACAGACAATCAATTTTTCCATGTATAATTTCAGTTACATCACACTGTAAATTTTTACTATAAATTCTGTGTTACGGTCGAGCCCTCCACTATCACCTGATGAAGGAGCGATGTTCCAAAAGCTACTGTGCTTCCAATTAAACCTGTTGGAACATAACCTGGTGCTATGTGATTTCTAGCTTTGTACACCCCAGTCGAACACCGACATCTCCAAATCAATACTGTTCTTTGTTCTGTGTTCTATGGAAGTGCTCAAGAAGACTTGGACATTAATAAGATTTGAGACTTGGAGCAGGTCAGCCTTGATCTTCGTGAAGGCAAGGCAGGCTTGGGATGTGAATGACCTGCACCTGTTTCTGATGCTCACCCATTCTGTTATTGGAAAGTTAGTATGTGTTATTTTCCTGGAAGGTCTTTTATGGACTATTGCAATCAGGGAGACCCGTGGATTTTGTGAGCCATCACTGGGTGAGGTTTGGGGGCTGTATTCACAGTGAATCTGGGTCTACAACATGTTCAACAAATGAAGCACAAGATACAGAGATGGGAAGTTTTGTGAAGAGAAATGAGCAACCTCTTCCATATCCAGCCTGGGTCTTCCAATTACATTTTCCAATCTCCCAAACCGAGTGGGACAGTCTCGAGGGACCGAACTGTTTCCTCTATTTCTGTACACCATGCTATAACAATAAGTGGAATCTAACTGCTCCTGTTTATCAGGCTAGAGGGGTTGAATGGAACACAGAAACATGGGACTGAGGAGCAGGAGTGGGTCATTAGAGAACTTGAGCCCTCTCCACCAGGCATTAAGATTGTGGCTGATCAGATTGTGGTCTCAGCCTCATCGTCCAGTCTGTGTCCCATTATCCGTGACTCACTTTTCTGTCAAATCTTTAACTAACTCAGCTGTGAATACTTGTAATCGGAGAGGCACCACAAACTTCCGGGGAAGAGAATTCCCATTCGAATGGCCCTTTTAGAATTCTTCCTCATCCCGCTGTGAGAATAAGAGAATCATACAGCGTGGAAAAAGATCCTTTTGTCCAATCAGGCATCTTAATCAGATCTCGTCCCACTTGCCAGCATTTGGCCCACATCACATGATCCATTCCTATTTATGTACCTATCCAGTTACATTGTAAACATGTAATTGTACACGCTTTCACTACATTCTCTGACAGTATACCCACCAGCCTCTGTATGAAAAGGTTTCCCCTCAGGTCCCTTCTGTCTTTGCCCTGTCACCTTCACCCTATGCTGTAAAGTTCTGGACGCCCCGACACTGGGAAAAAGATCTTGACCAATCAGACTCTCCATGTCCCTCAGGACTTTATTAAACCTCTGTCATGTCACCAGTCAGTCTCTGACATGCGAGGGGGAAAAGCCTCATCCTGTTCATCATCTCCCTGTAGCTCAAACCCTCAGGTTCCAGAAAATCTTTGTAAATCTTTTCTGCACCCTTTCAAGCTTAACAAGAGTCAACTGATATGGACGCAGTATTCTTAAAGTGGCCTCACCTCCGTCCTGTACAAGCGCAACACGTTACTCCAACTCCTATTCTCAATGTTCTGACCGATTAAGGCAAGCATGTCAACCACGTTCCTCACTACTCTACCGACCTAAACTCCACTTATAAGGAACTATGAATCTTCACCCCTAGGTCTGTTTGTTAAGCAACATTCCCCAGGGCACTACTCCGCTTTAACTTTCCAAAATGAAAAACCTCACAAATATATAAATTAAACTCCATCTGCCAGTCCTTGGCTCATTGATGATCAAGGATCCCGTTATATTCTGAGTTAATCTTCTTCACTGTCCACTGAACCAATTTGGTGATGTTATCTGTAAATTTACTAACCATGCCTCCGATAACCACATCAAAGTTGTTTATAGCCGTGATTAAAAAGCAGTGAGCTCAGCACTGATTCTTTCAGAACACCGCTGGCCACAGGTCTTCAGTCTGGAAAACAATCCATTACCTTCAATCCAATTTTGTATCCAATTGGTTAGCTTTTCCTAGATTACATATAACCTAAGTTTAGTAATCTGTCTACGATGGGGAACCTTATTAAATGCCTTGCTGAAGTTTGTGTAAAAATTGTACACCACGGTGTATTCTTCAATCTTCTTTGTCATCACTTCATAATACTCCATCACATTAATTAGACATGATTTCCATCACACAAATCCATATTAACTATCCCTAATCATTCCTTGTCTTTCTAAATAAATGCAAATTCTATCCCTCAGAATTCCCTCCAACGAACTCCTCGTCTCTGACGTTGGCTGATTGAGTCGATAATTCCCTGTGTTGTTTTGGCTCCCTTCTCCCTTTTTTAGCCCCACTCCTCCACTCCCCACAAAAAAATAATTATAACTATGTTGGTGATATGGCCAATGATATAGTTCTCCCATAGCCATGTTTAAGTAATGGCTATAATATCCCAGTCCCACGCACCAATCCATGCCCTGAGTTCGTCAGCCTTACCTGTCAGCCATCTTGCATTGAAACAGTTGCGATTTAATCCAACAGGCATTCCTCGCTCCCTGTCGTTGTCTAGCCTGACCTGTCTCTTCATTTTACTGTTTCTGATTACTGTATCTCCTTCCAGCCTCGCAATTGCCTCCCTGCTGTTGAGGATCCAACCACTCCCCAACCCCAGCCAATCTAGTTGAAACCCTCCCTTGCAGCAGTTGCAAACAGGCCTGCCAGGATATTGGTCCCCTTCCAGCTCAGGTACAACCCGTCCTTCCTGAACACGTCACCTTGCCCCACAAAAGATCCCAGTAATCCAAAATTCTCTGCCCCCTGCACCAATTCTTTAGCCACCCCTTCATCTGCCATATCATCCTATTCTTACCCTCACTAGCATGGAGAACTGGAAGTAAACTTAATATTAACTCTGTCTTTTATCCTTTTCCGTAGCTCTCCACAATCACTCTGCAGGATGTCATCACTACTTCTACCTGTTTCATTCTATCCATTGTACCAACGTGCACAATGACTTCTGGCTGCTTCCCCCCACTGCCCCCCCCTCCCCCCAACCCCCAGTGAGAACGTTCTGCAGCCACTCTGAGACATCCTGGACCCTGGGCATGTGGGAGGCTACACACCATTCCGGATTCTCTTTTGCAGCCACAGAATCTCCTGTCTGTTCCCCTCACTATCGAGTCAGATAATTACTTCTGTTGTTATTCTGCTTGCATAGCCTTCTGACAATGGGATTTCTTCATGAAACAGTTGAATTTGGCTGAATTGTTTTGCTTCAGGCAATGGGGAGATTCCAATGAATCCTCATCAGGAATCCTCCATTAGTGCGAAAGACGACTGGGCTTTTTTTTCACTCCCAAACATTGCTGTGATGAGCGATAGGGAAAGAGATAGGGAGCAATAGAATGTTTCTCCACAAATAGGCTACATTTTCCATCTGTAAGTTAAATCAGTAACGTTATCAGTCCCACACTGGACTCAGTGAGCTCTTCTTGAACATTGTCCGAATTCTGCATTCTCCTTGCATTTAAATAAATTTCTGCTGTTTCATCCTTTCCCCAAAACAGAAAATTTCCATCATGTATATATATTGTACTGTTTTTTTTTTGCTGAAGCTTTGCTCACAGCCATCCTCTGTCTGTATGCCATTGCAGACGATCTACCCTTCCCGTCTGTATCCCATTACAGACGCACTGCCTTCAGCTGTCTATGTCGCATTGTAGATGCTCTCCCCTCCCCTGTCCTTATCCCATTGCAGACTTTCTGCCCTCCCCGTCTGTATCCCATTGCAGACGCTCTGCCCTCCCCCTTTCTGTATCCCATTGCAGAAGCTTTGTCTTCCCCTAACTGTATCCCATTGCAGACACTCTGCCCTTCCCCTGTCTGGATCCCATTGCAGATGCTCTGCCCTCCCCGTGTTTGTATCCCATTGCAGACGCCATGCCTCCCCTGTCTGTATCCCACTGCAGACTCTCTGCCCTCACCCATCAGTGTCCCATTGCAGACGCTCTTCCCTGCACCTGTCTGTATCCCATTGCAGACACACTGCCCCTCCCCTGTCTGTATCTCATTGCAGACGCTCTGCCTCCTCCTGTCTGTATCCCTTTGCAGAGCAGCATCCCTCCCCCAGTCTGTCTTCCATTGCAGACACACTGCCCCTGCCCTGTCTGTATCCCACGGCAAATGCTCTGCCCTCCCCCTGTCTGTATCCCATTGCAGATGCCCTGCCCTCCCCCTGTCTGTATCCCATTGCAGATGCTCTGCCCTTCCCCTGTCTGTATCCCATTGCAGAGGTGCATCCCTTCCCCAGTCTGTCTCCCATTGCAGGCACACTGCCCTTCCCCTGTCTGTATCCCATTGTAGACGCACTGCCCTCGCTCTGCCCTCCGCTGTCTGTATCTCATTGCAGGCGCTTTTTCCTCTCCCTGTGTGTATTCCATTGCAGACTCTCTGCCTCCCCCCGTCTGTATGCAATTGCACGTGATCTTTCCTTCCCCTGTCTGTATCCCATTGCAGATGCCCTGCCTTCCCCCTGTCTGTGTCCCATTGCAGACGCTCTGCCCTCCCCCGTCTGTATCCCACTGCAGACAGTGTTCCCTCCACTGTCTGTATCCCACTGCAGACGCTTTGCCCTCCCCCCGTCTGTATCCAATTGCAGGTGATCTTTCCTTCCCCTGTCTGTATTCCATTGCAGATGCCCTGCCTTCCCCCTGTCTGTATACCATTGCAGGCGCTCTGCCGTCCCCTGTCTGTATCCCATTGCAGATGCTCTGCCCTCCCCTGACTGTATCCCATTGCAGACGCTCTACCCTCCCCCTGTCTGTATCCCATTGCAGATGCCCTGCCTTCCCCCTGTCTGTAAACCATTGCAGACGCTCTGCCCTCCCCCTGTCTGTATCCCATTGCAGATGCTCTGCCCTCCCCTGTCTGTATCCCATTGCCGACGCTCTACCCTCCCCCTGTCTGTATCCCATTGCAGATGCTCTGCCCCCCCCCTGTCTGTATCCCATTGCAGATGCTCTGTCCTCCCCCTGTCTGTATCCCATTGCAGATGCTCTGTCCTCCCCCTGTCTGTATCCCATTGCAGACGCTCTTCCTCCCCCTGTCTGTATCCCATTGCAGATGCTCTGCCCTCCCCCTGTCTGTATCCCATTGCAGATGCTCTGCCCTCCCCCTGTCTGTATCCCATTGCAGATGCTCTGTCCTCCCACTGTCTGTATCCCATTGCAGACGCTCTGCCTCCTCCTGTCTGTATCCCTATGCAGAGCAGCATCCCTCCCCCAGTCTGTCTTCCATTGCAGACACACTGCCCCAGCCCTGTCTGTATCCCATGGCAAACGCTCTGCCCTCCCCCTGTCTGTATCCCATTGCAGATGCCCTGCCCTCCCCCTGTCTGTATCCCATTGCAGATGCTCTGCACTCCCCCTGTCTGTATCCCATTGCAGATGCTCTGTCCTCCCCCTGTCTGTATCCCATTGCAGATGCTCTGTCCTCCCCCTGTCTGTATCCCATTGCAGATGCTCTGCCCTTCCCCTGTCTGTATCCCATTGCAGAGGTGCATCCCTTCCCCAGTCTGTCTCCCATTGCAGGCACACTGCCCTTCCCCTGTCTGTATCCCATTGTAGACGCACTGCCCTCGCTCTGCCCTCCGCTGTCTGTATCTCATTGCAGGCGCTTTTCCCTCTCCCTGTGTGTATTCCATTGCAGACTCTCTGCCTCCCCCCGTCTGTATGCAATTGCACGTGATCTTTCCTTCCCCTGTCTGTATCCCATTGCAGATGCCCTGCCTTCCCCCTGTCTGTGTCCCATTGCAGACGCTCTGCCCTCCCCCGTCTGTATCCCACTGCAGACAGTGTTCCCTCCACTGTCTGTATCCCACTGCAGACGCTTTGCCCTCCCCCCGTCTGTATCCAATTGCAGGTGATCTTTCCTTCCCCTGTCTGTATTCCATTGCAGATGCCCTGCCTTCCCCCTGTCTGTATACCATTGCAGGCGCTCTGCTGTCCCCTGTCTGTATCCCATTGCAGATGCTCTGCCCTCCCCTGTCTGTATCCCATTGCAGACACTCTACCCTCCCCCTGTCTGTATCCCATTGCAGATGCCCTGCCTTCCCCCTGTCTGTAAACCATTGCAGACGCTCTGTCCTCCCCCTGTCTGTATCCCATTGCAGATGCTCTGTCCTCCCCCTGTCTGGATCCCATTGCAGACGCTCTTCCTCCCCCTGTCTGGATCCCATTGCTGATGCTCTGTCCTCCCCCTGTCTGTATCCCATTGCAGATGCTCTGCCCTCCCCCTGTCTGTATCCCATTGCAGATGCTCTGCCCTCCCCCTGTCTGTATCCCATTGCAGATGCTCTGTCCTCCCACTGTCTGTATCCCATTGCAGACGCTCTGCCTCCTCCTGTCTGTATCCCTATGCAGAGCAGCATCCCTCCCCCAGTCTGTCTTCCATTGCGGACACACTGCCCCAGCCCTGTCTGTATCCCATGGCAAACGCTCTGCCCTCCCCCTGTCTGTATCCCATTGCAGATGCCCTGCCCTCCCCCTGTCTGTATCCCATTGCAGATGCTCTGCCCTCCCCCTGTCTGTATCCCATTGCAGATGCTCTGTCCTCCCCCTGTCTGTATCCCATTGCAGATGCTCTGTCCTCCCCCTGTCTGTATCCCATTGCAGATGCTCTGTCCTCCCCCTGTCTGTATCCCATTGCAGACGCTCTGCCCTCCCCCTGTCTGTATCTCATTGCAGATGCCCCGCCCTGCCCCTGTCTGTATCCCATTGCAGATGCTCTGTCTCCATCTGACATCTTTTAACTTTGCATGAAAAGTGAGAGAGATGAGATTGGAACTGCCAGCGAGTTTAAATTGAGAATTGCTCTTTAGTGAACATTGCTGTTTACTCGGTTGGTGGGACGGCGATGTTTCAGAATCTCCACACAAGGTGTCCTGGACGTCTCTGGCTCTTTCCAGGATCCTCCCCACATGTCGAGGTAGAGGGTGAGGGAACGGAAATCCGGCACTCTAACACCCTGCTTGGCCTTTTATGTCCTATTCCAGGATGTGTCTCCTGGAATGGGTGAAGAGGAGGGACGGAGTGAGGGTGGGAGTGGGTGTCCCTGCTGTTAATGCTGGTATAGGGGAAGGGGAAGGGTGAGATGTCCGGAGGGAGCCTGACCAAAGTGTTGTATCCATGCAGTGGTGTAAGTGTGTGGGGCAATTGAGTCAGTGACAGAAAAACTGAGGGAAGGAACGTGCTAAATTCAACAGTGAGTGTGGTCGTGCTTGAGCCTTATTTGGAGACAGAGTGTGAGCCTTGTTCGGGGGTAGGTGTTATAACAGATACACAGTGAGTGTGAGGAAGCAGAAGAATATGGTGACACTTATCCTGGAAAAGTGGGGGGCAAGAATATTGATGCTTGTCCTGTATTGCTGACCAATTCTTCAGATCATCTCAGCGTTGAGGTGAGTCTCCCTGAATGTCTTGTCCAAGTCTATCAGTAATAACGCCACAGATCCTTTCCATAACTTCCCACAGAATCAGTTTGGGTGGATCTTACAAATAGCAAGGTGAAGCAAACATTAGTGTATAATTATCAAAACCAAATTTGTCACGGAAATACTTTACAACATAGGTTCTTGAAATTAGGTATGCAAGTATATGCAAGGGGGATCAATGACACAGTGATATTATCGCTGGACTCTTAACCCAGAGATCCAGGTAATATTCTGGGGACATGAATTCAAACCCTGCCATGGTGGAATTTGAATTCAATATGTATCTGGAATCAAGGGTTTATGATGACCAGGAATCCATTGTCGATTGTTGGAAAAACTCATCTGGTTCACTGATGTCCTTGTGGGAAGGATACTGATGTAGCCTGGTGTAGCCTGCATGTGACTCCAGACTCAAGACAACGCTATTGACTCTTAACTGCCCTCTGGCATGAGCAATAAATGCTGGTTATCCAGCGACACACTCATCCTGTGAATGAGTAACAAATAAGCGTGTGTGCTGCAGTAATAATAGATGGTCTCAAGTTGCACCGAAACTGCAGTGACTACTAATACTGTGAAGATAAACTTCCGTAAGTGTGTATTAGGTAGGTTGAACAGTATGTTGTGAACCAAACTAGAGAGGAGGTTATTTCAGATTTGGTATTGTGTTGTCAGGAGGACGAATTAATAACCTTGCTCTGAAGCAGCTTTGGAGGAATAGTGACTTCAATATGTTGCATTTTTACACGGCGTCTGAATACAATATCGAGTGTTTGAACATTCTGGTTAAGCATCATGCAAGCCCGGAGGCTGGAGGGTCAAGCACGCTCCAATGAATTGGGGAAATATAATATAACATTCAATGGGAGAAGCAATGATTGTGAGAATCATAGAGTCCGACAGCACGTAGAAAGGCTCTTCAGCCCAAACTGGTCCATTCCGAACAAAATGTCCATTCACATTTCCCTGCCCTTGCCCCATATCCTTCTTATTCTTTCCTATCCGTGTATTTGTCCGAATGCATTTTAAATTTTGCGTATCTACCCGCCTCAACCACTTCTGCTGGCATCTCATTCCATGTGCACACCACCCTGTGTGTAAAAGAAATTGCCCGTCAGGTTCCCTTTTACTCTTTCCCATCGGATCGTAAATTGATGCCCTCTCGTCCATGGTTGCTCAAAAAGACTGATTGAATTCACTCTATCCATGCTTCCCATGATCTTATACACTGGTATCAGATCCCCCGCTGTCTCATACACTCTAAAGTAAAAACTCCTAGCTTGCCCAACCTCTCTCTATAACTCAGACCATTGAGTCCGGGCAACATCCTTGTAAATTTCTTCTGCACTATTTCCAGGATAATAACATCCTTCCCGTAGCAAAGTGAACAATTCTTCACGTAAAACTACCTGTATTGCCTGACCACCATCCTGTATAACTGCAACATAACTCCCTAATTTCGATACTCATTACTCTGACTGATGAAGCCCAGTTTGCCAAATGCCTTTTTCACTACCCTATCTACCTGTGACTCCACTTTCAGAGAACCTTGAACCTGAATTCCAAGGTCTCTTTGTCTCAATACACTTCTTAAGGCCCTGCCATTCACCATGAAACTCCTACCTTGATTTGACTTTCTAAAATGCAAGAACTTACACTTATCTGTATTAAACTCCATTTGCCATTTCTCGGCCCACTTTCTCACCTGATCAAGGCACTGCTGTAATTTCTGAAATTTCTGATAATCTTCCTCACTGTCCACGAAACCGCCTATTTTAGTGTCATCTTCAAACTTATAATTCATGCCTGTACATTCTCGTCTAAATCATAGATGTGTGTAATATGTAAATATATATACAATATACATGCATAAAATAAGCAGTAATAGTCCCAGGACCGACCCCTGAGGTATTCCACTCATCACAGGCCTTCAGCCCGACAAGCATACTTCCACTATTACCCTATGTTTTCCTACAATGAAGCAAATCTATGATCTGATTTGCCAGCTCCCCCTCAATTCCATATGATCTAAACTTCCAGAGCAGCCTACCATGTGGAACCTTACTGAAGGCCTTACTGAAATCCATATACACCACATATACCACCATGCCCTTGTCAAAGTACTGGTCATTTCACCAAAACACTCTAACAAATTATTGAGCCATGATCCCCCACGCACAAAGACGTGCTGACTGCTCATAATCACACCCTGCCTTTCCAAATGCATGTATATTGTATCTCTCAGAATCTTCTCAAGAAACTTGTCAACTAGAGATATCAGGTTTGCTGGTCTATAGGTCCCAGGGTTTTTTTTGTAGCTCTTCTTGAATAAGGGAACAGCTTCGCTATTCTCCAGTCCTCCGGGACCTCACCCTTTGGCTACCGACCAGGGCCCCCACTATTACTTCTCTGTCCTCCTGCAGTGTTCCTGAATATATCTGGTCAGGACCAGGAGATTTTTAGAAATACTACATAATCTGAAAGATATGTCTACTTATTTCAGGTGAAAACACCAAAGAGTGAGTTAGTTACTCAATGATGATTAACATAACAATTTAAGGAATATAATAATCACAGGAAGTGACTTCAGAAGAATTCCAGACATTGGGGAATCCTAAGAATTCTCAGAAAATTGCAATCCAGTAAAGGAGGGCCATGAAACTGATCAGGAAATCAAAAAGCGAACATGCATGCAAACAAACAGAAACACAAAGATTTCAAAAATCTATGATCTATATTTCAAAAGAAAAAAAAAAGTGTCAAATGTGGAAATTTGCAATGGGGAGAGACGAGTTTATGGTGGATAACAGGGAAATGGCAAAGCAAACGACCAGTTACGATACATCTGTCTTAATGGAGTAAGATCCAGAAAATCACCCAGAAATACAAAGTGATCGTATAGGACTTGTGGAAGTAAAGACATAAAGTCAATTCATATCAGTAACAAGGCAATATTGAACATGCAGCTGGATTGAGCATTGCTAAGCTTGACAAACCAGATGTACTTCATACCAAAATATTCAGAAATAAATCACAAATAGAAGTATTGATTGCATTGTCGATGACTGTGTTCTATTTTCCTGTACATTCTGCAGAGTCTGGAAGCTGGTGTAGATAAATGTACATTAGCAAACATGATCCAAGTGCTATAGATGAATGGTAGGGATCCAAGCATCTACAAAGGAAAGAGGAGATAGTATGGAGAACTGCAGACCAATTAACTTGACATTTGTGGGGAAACTGTTGGAATCTATTATATAGGATGTGATATTGGATACTTAGACATTAACAGCAAACTTTGAGAGACTCAGTATGCATTTCTGAAAGGGAAATCATACTTGAGAAACTTTGGAATTGTTTAGAGTTGATTCTTACAGCATAGATAATGGGGATCCAGTAGAATTGGTATTGATTTTAGATTATCAGACGGCTTTCTATAAGAACTCACACAGTGAGTTCGAAAATGCAATGATATGATGGGTATTTGGAGGAATATATGCAAGTGGAAACCTAAAGTTTGGTTGACTTCCTTTAAGGGAGTCAGAATATAGATGTAAAAACATGTTGAAGCAGTTTCACAGAGTGTTGGTGAGACTGTACCTGGAGTATTGTGCACAGTTTTGGTGACCGAATCTGAGAAAGAATATATTGACCACCGAGGAAGTGCAATGGACATTATCCAGACAAATCCCTCAGGTGGCAAGCTTGCGTGATGAGGAAACTCGGCCTATGTTCTCTTGAGGTTCAAAGAACCAGCGGTGGGTCACTGTGAACTTTATAAAACTCACAAAACATACGACAAGTTGGAAATTAACAGGATGTTTATCTGGCTGTATAATCCACATTCAAGGCAAATAATGACAGGATAAGGGACAACCCATTTAAGACTCCAATAAGGAGGAAATTCTGCGCATGGAGGGGACTGACTCACACAGGGGCAAGGCAAGGCGAGATTACGGAGAATCTCCAGATAACCTACAAGTGTGTCAAGTGGAGCAGAATAACCAATGAACACGTAGGACTAATTAGTGACTTGCCAAGTTGCATCTAAATCAACTTTAGTCGCACGAAAAAGAGGGGAGTGGTAGAAGGCTGTTTGTGTGACTGGAGGCCAGTGTCCAATGGTGTACCACAGGCATCAGTGCTGGGTCCCTTAGTATTTGTGATTCGTAGGTGTGAGTGTTGGGCTGCGATGGACAAATCAAAAATAACATAACACCAGACCTTAGTCTAACAGGTTTATTCGGCAGTACCAGCTTTCGAAACGTAGCTTCTTCATCAACGTGCACAACCACGTGATATAACTGATGTTGAGAGATTTTTAACCTTATTATTTGTGGTATTCATAAATGATGCAGCTGTGAATATGAACGAGGGGTGGGGTGTGTAATAAATAAGTTTGGATTTGATACAAAGATTGCCCGGGTGGTTGGCAATGAGGAGAAAGGCCTTATGTTACAGGTAGATACTGATGGAATGGTCAGATAGGTGGATCAATGTCAGATGGAATGTAACCCTGATAAATATGAGGTCATGCACTTTGGAAGAAGGAACCAGACAGGGGAGTACTCAATGAATGGCAGCACACTAGAAAACTCAGAGGGTGCTTCTCCACGCATCACTGAATGTGTCGGCACAGGTTAATTCACAATCTGGGAAAGGCTAGGGGAATGTAAACAAAGCCTTTAATCATTGAGGCATAGTTTATAAGAACTTTGCGGAACTGTGTTGAGGGCAACATGGAATATTGTGTGTGGGTCTGGGAACAACATTACAGGAAGGATGTGATTGTAGTGGAGGGGGCGCAGAGCAGATTCACCAGGACGTTCCCTTGGATGGAGCATATCAGCTATGGAGAGAGACTGGATAATCTCAGGTTGTTTAGTTTGGAGCAGAGAAGGCTGCGAGGTCTGTGATTCAGAAGGATAGGATTACGAGGTACATGAACAGGGTGGAGAGACAGCAGCTGTTGCTTTGACTCAAAGGGCAACATTTTTAAAGTGAAGGATTTGCGGTTTAGTGAAGATTTGAGAATTGTTTTTCAACCAGAGCGTGTTGGGGTCTGGAATGCACTTCTTGAGAGTGGAGTTGTCACGGTAACCTCAAACCATTATAGACCACATGGTTGTGCACTTCAAATGCTTTATGATTCACGGCTACAGTCTTGTATCGGAAAGTGGGCCTAATGTAGACCGTGCTGTATTTCTGGTAGTACAGAGTCTGTGCTTCTGTGATTGTATGGCTGTGGAAGGTCAATCATTGACTAGCTTAAGGTAGGAATCGATGGGTTTCTGAAGAATATCTTAACACAGTTGTTAATAGAGAACTTTTAATATTTTCTGGAAATATGTAAAGGGCAAAATTAAGAGAAAAAAGTTGCAGATTTCTTACAGTCTGATGCCAGATAATTGAGGACCGGGAAATAGCAGAACTATGGAGTAAATACCTTAGTTATGCCTTCACAGAAGAAAACAAAACAAAAAAAAACTTCCTAGCAATACCAGGGAATTTCACTCTTGTGAGAAAAAGGGAATAGAATGATATAGCAACTAAACAGTTTAGAGAAAGTATTGGACTGAAATTAATAGGCATAGACAAAGTCAACAGAGGTTTCTGAAATGGGAATCATATTTCAGAAAGTGGCTTTTAGTAAAATTATGTAGAAGCTATCAATGAAATACGAGTGGAATTTCAGAAAGATTTTTGATAAAGCCCCAAGCCTATTGTGCAAATTCGAATCCTGTGGGACTGTGGCTAATATATGGTCATAGATTTAGAATGGGAGAGCTGGCAGGAAACAGTGAGTAGGAATAAAACAATGTTTTTTTATATATATGGAAGGCTTGGAGGATATTGTAAGGATCGTGTCTTGGGCTCCAGCTATTCCCAATATCTTTGGGTGAGGGGCGCAAATGCAATATTCCCAAGTCTGCTGACAGCACTAAACAATGTCAGCTTGTGAGTGGATGAGGAGGATGTAAAAAGTTCCAAGGTGATTGAGACAAGGCGAGTGACTGGGCAAATACGTGGCAAATGGAGAGTAATGGGGAGATGAGATGTTGTGTACTTTGATGGGAAGAATGGAATGGCAGCCTCTCATTTGAAAAAGGAGTGTTTGAAAAATGTTGCACTATAAATGAACTTAAGCTGCATTTTTGTTTATTTCTGTGTAGCCCTCAGAGTCCATGTAGGGCAGTGAGTTCTGAAGCCAGAAGTCAATACTGGGAATGGCATTGGCACGCTGACAATTGTACATAGGCCCAGCAAGTGGGGAACTGTAACTTTGAAAGGAATCTGGATCTCTCTGTACACCAGTCACTGAAAGCAATATTGCAGGAGCAGAAAGCAGGAAGGAAGATAAATGCTGTATTCACCTTCATTTCAGGGGATTTGAGTACAGGAGTAAATGTATCTCACTGCAGCTGTACAGGGCCTTGGTGAGACCTCATCTCGAACATTGTGCAGTATTGTGTGCAGTTTTGGTCCCTTTTCCAAACAGACGACAAACCTGACATTGAGGGAGAGTAGCAAAGGATGACCAGACTGATCTCTGGGATGACAGACTTGTTGTGGGAGCAGAGTTTGGGGCGACTGGAAATGTATTCCATGGGCTTTAGGAAAATGAGTGAAAATCACAATGAAATATATTACACTCCGACAGGGCGTGACAGATTAGAAGCAGATCAGTAAATCGCCTGGCTGGAACGTCTAAACCAAGGGGCCACAATATTAGGTAGACACAGGCCACTTTGCATTGAGATGAGAATAAATACCTGCACTCAGAGAGTGGCGAACCAGGGGTACTCTCTCCCAGATCAGGCTGTGGAAGTCGAGGGGCTGAATATAAATAAGGATTTCTGGCAACTAAAGGGATAGGGAGAGAGCAGGAGTATGGTGTGAAGATAGCAGATCAGCTATTATTCCAGGTTGTTCTCCAATAACACAATAACTGTGTTCCTGTACAACACTGTGTTGTAGAAAATCGTGCAATATTAATAATGGGGTCTATGGAAAAAAGAGGGTAAGTGGAGAACTCCCAAAAATATCATAAAAAGCCAAAATTTAAATTTGGTCTAACACACAATAGGACAGTCTAAATAAATCTTTAAATTGCATGTTGTAATGGAACAGTGCTGTAAATGTAATGCTTTCACATGACAGTCACTCACTGGTGCACTGTACCTTTCACCACAATCTTCACCAGAAAGCGCGCGGGGGCTGACTGACCAAGTGATACCGATGCCGAATTCCAGTTTTCCCCAAGTTTCTCCCCACAGTTTGAAATAAAGTTCTTTCTAAATATAGACTACAATTCCCAGTTTCAGGCTCAGTTTCATGGCCTGAAGAGCCAATTGCACTCCTGTTTTAGCTGAACACATCGATTGTACCTTTTGTAGACAGGGGGTTTCTGAGGCTGGGTTTGCTGTTCAGCTGGTGCCAGCCAAGAAATCGCGTCACAGTAAACGCCAGTTCACTTTATAGAAAAAGGTTCATGAATTGCATGGCAGCCGAATTGTATTTAATCAACACGCGTTATCAGTGAACTGCCTGTACATAGAATGGAGGGGCAAAACTGATGGGCTGAATGGATTACAGCAGTTCTCATTTTATGTTTCACAATGTTTAAACATATTAAGGGATATGTATATTGTATGGGGAAAACTGCATTGAGGAGATGTTCGGTCATTAACTAGAATAAGGAAAGGTCAATGAGTTGTATGACGTATTCCTTTCCCGATGCTTCTGTGCAGTGTGTGGGAAAGCTCTGTAAATATTGCTACAAGCTCTCAGCCGTTAGGAAGGAGGTCTCTGCAGGGACAACAGGATTCTGTTTCCCATTCCCTTTTCTGATAACGAGGCTGGTGCCGGCTGTTCTCTCCGGTTTATCCTTTAAGATCTCGGAGCAGTTTAATACAATTGAGTGCCTTGCTTGCCCGTTTCAGAGACCATTGAAGAGTGTATCACATGTCTGTGTGTCTGGAGTCACGTTTAGGCCAGACCAGGAAAGCGCGGGAGATTCACTTCCTGAAAGTACACTGGGTAAGGAGATCGACATCTACAATCGACATTGAACAGAAGTTCACTATTACTGACACCAGATAATAGATCTCGATATTTTATTCATTGTTTTTAACTTGCACCAGTTGACAGAGAATTATCCTGGTCTGGATTAGCAATCCAATGACAATTCCACAATAGCACCATCTCCAAATGGGGACCTATTGGAAATCACACTGAACCGATTATTTCTGTGATGTGTGACAGCTCTATCAAAAATAACCCCAGCCAATTTGACTATCGTGATGGGATTGAGGGCGTGGTAATTGGTCCGATTGTAATTATTCCCATTTTATGGGATGGGACATAGTTGAGTAATTACCCACATTGCCAGGGAGTTGTCAGAATTGTAGCTTGAATGAAACAGCTTCCCCAGGGACACGGCTTGTTGTGTAGCACAAGTCTTCAGTCCTATTGCAGGAACGGTGTCCGGGCCAAATGCCTTTGTCATATCTACAGTGTTCAGCTGTTGCTTCATATCACGTGCAGTGAATTGAATTGGTTAAGACGAGCAACTGTGATTCTGAGGGTATCATATTGAGGGTGAGGTGGGTAATCGACTCAACACTTCTGGCTGAGGATGGTGCAGATACTGCATCGTCTACATGGATGCACAGGGCTGTTCTATCATTTAGGATGGGAATATTTGTGGAGTCCTCTCCTCCAGTAAGTTGTTTAATTGTCCACCGACTTTTATGCATGGATTTGACAGGACGACAGAACTTAGGTCTGATTTGTTAGTCTTGGGATCATCTCTCTCTCTGTATCAGATGTTAGTCCTGCTGTTCGTAGTGTAACCAGTCAAGTGCGGTAGCTTTAATGGATTGTCATCAGGTTTAGGTGCACGTGATTCCGACCTGACCATGTTCATCCGCACTCGTCACTGACCCATGGATCGGCTTGATGGAAATGATAGATGGATGGACTATCCTGGGGGAAAGGTTACAGATTGTCATTGAAATCTACAGCATCAGATGATAACCAATTTTTAGCTGCAATATCTACAATTCAATTCTACTGACTGCCCCCCAGTTCGCACCGAGACCCATTCACCCATCAGCCCTGTACTCAGTGACCTACTCTGGTTTCTGATGCGGAAATACTTCCATTTTCATATTCTCATTCTGCTGGAAGTCTTTCCTTGGTGTCACGTCTCCAATTTGTTCCATAAGCAATATCCATTTAAGGTAATAATCTGAATCGTTTCCTTTCAGTAATGTCATCTTCTGTATTTGAAGTGAATGTGTTTCCTTCTGTTTTTCTCCATGACCATGATTCAGAGCTCTGCCGTGTCAGTGATGCCAGCCTTGTGCAGTTTCAGAGTCAAGGAACTTGTTACCATGCGTTAATGTTCAGTTCCCAGTGTACATCGCTCCATGTTGGACAGGATGTTTGGGGATCTTTGACAATATTTTGTTGGAAATTGTTCAAAAACAGAAATTGCTGAAGAAATTGCGAAAGCTGTTGAAGAATTTTCTGGAGTTAATGTAGAGTTAAACTTTCAGGTCCAGTGAACCTTCTATAAAGGCTTTTTATTTTTATTTCCAGTATCCATAAATTATTTATGTAATTGAAAAATTGTTCTGCGCCTAATCATTTCTGGAGAAACTCAGCAGGTGCGTCAACATCTGCAGAGAAAGAGAAACAGAGTTAGCGTTTGCAGTCCAGTGTGAAAATTCTTCAAAACTGAATACAATTGCAAAATGGTCTTTTAGTCCCTTGCCAGATGTAGAGGATGGGTGGCCGGGAAAAGTGGGTGTGGCAAAAGAAAAATGGGCTTTTAGCAGTGGTGAAAGGAAAGATTCTATATAACAGGTCGAATTTAAGGTGTGAATGGGGGAAAGGGGTTCTCTCTATTGAATGCAAGATGAAAAAGACACAACCACGCAAAGCTATACAGAGGCCAGGAGGGAGAATGTTGACCATGTGGTATTATATAAATCTTGCCACAGAAACGTTTTCACTTTCGTGATCATCACCCCCTTTAGATAAAGGAATTCAGGTGCTTGACTTCTTATTGGCACTAGCAAGCGTTTCATGCTGCCTTAGTATTGTAACATGGAGAAAAACAAATCACAGTTTGACTTTTGGGCTGAGTGTTGGTTACCTGTCATTTTTAATATTGTTTAATTTTGCAGTGCTTACCTTTAAACGCTTGTTCTTGAAGATTGTATCAGATGGAGTGTAGGATGTTGAGGAGTGACATTATAGAAACTTATAAAATCATGAGAGGTATGGATAGGGTTAAGAGCCAAGGTATTTTCCAAAGGGTAGGGGAATCCAAACATAGAGGGAATAGGTTTAAGGTGAAAGGTGGTAGATTTTAAAAGGGACTAAAGGGCAGCTTTTTTTACACAGAGAGCGGTGTGGGTATGGAATGAGCTTCCATAGGAAGAGTGGGAAATGCAAGGACAGCTACAACATTTAAAACTCATTTGGACAAACATATGAATGGGAAACATTTAGAGGCACATGGACCTAATGAAAACAGATGGGACGAGTATAGTTTGGAAAACCTGGCAAGCATGGACATTTAGAAAAGCTTCACGCAGAGTCAGGATGGTTTTGTGAAAGGGAAATGATATTTTGCCCTGTAAAATCATGCAAAGTATTTCTGGAGATGCCTGTAAATGTAACAACGGACTTGATAAAGGGGATCTGGTGGACACCAGGCTTTCCAGAGATTTTCCACAAGGTATTACAAAACAAAAGTTCTTACACAAAACAGAAGCTCCAGGACGTCGGATACTGTGTTAACATGGGATGATGATTGGTTAACACAGAAATCAGAGAATCAGGACTAATGGATCTTTATGGTAAAGGTTTATCTGCTGGAGTACCAAAAATATCAGTCTGATGGCATCAGTTATTTACACTCTAAGCTGACAGCCTGAAGGAGGGAGCTGAGTGCAATATACATCCGAGTTTGAGGATGACACTGAGAATCAAAAGGCAGGCTGTTACTTAATGGAGAGGACTTCCAGTAAAGGAACAGTAAAGGCATTGGAGTCTTCCTGTGTATGAAGCATAAAGTCAGCATGATGATGCAGCAAGTAACTCGGTTGGTACATTAGGGGGTTTCCTGGGAAGGAAGGGTTGTGTTATTGAGAATCTCGAAGATGGTGAGGAGATAATTCATTGGGGTTTAAATGAATGAGGATTCTGCTGAAACCTACATAACACAGAAGGGGTTGGAGAAGGTTGATGTTGAGAAGTTGTTTCCATTGTTGGGCAAAATGTCGAACTCGAGGATATCGATACCGAATAAGGAACATCGATTTCAATCTGAGATGCAGAGTGATGTCTTCTCTCCGAAGATAGTGAATGTCTGGAATTCCCTTGCTCAGAGAGGTGTGGACGGATACAAGGAGTCGGCAAGAGAGTGGAGTTGAGCCCTGGAGTAGATAAGCCATGTTCTTATGAAATGACAGGGTGAGCTTGAGGGGCCGATTGACCTACTCCTGTTCCTATTTATTAATTTCACATGTTATGCTTTTGGAAAGTAACGTGTTATTTTGCTGGAAATCGTGTTGTACAATGTTGCATTCAGGCAGAGCAGAGGATTTGTTGTTTTAACCCTGGGTGGGGTATGTGGCTGTATTCCTAAAGTATCTGGGTCTGCAACATGACCCACGTCTGGAGCAGAAGTTACAGAGAGGGGAAGCCTGGAAACAGGGACTGGGGGTGGGGTTGGTGGTCACTTCCTAATACAGTCTGGATTTTCCAAGTACATTTCCAAAACTCCACCTAACCATCGGAGTGGCCTCGATCTGTCCCTGTTTTGCATGTCCGAGGGCTGAATGGAACATCAGAACATAGGGCTGAGGGAAACAAGTGGGCCATTCGGCCCTTTGACACTACTCCACTAATAAATAAGGTCATGGCTCATCTCATTGTGATCCCAGCTGCACGTTTCTTTCCATGTACCATTATCTCTGATTAACCTGTCCATGAAAAATTAGACAAAACCAGCTTAGATATAATTTAAAGATCCAGCCATCCCAAACTTCTGGGTAAGAGAATTCCCACTTGACTGAAATCCTACTTTGTATATTTCTCCTAATTCCTGCTCTGATGGAGGTTGGAGGGTATCACTGTTTCCTTTTCTCATCCCATTCCTCCACTGCTGACACATAATTTTAAATGTAACCAGGTTGGTGATATGGCAGATGATAAAGTTCTCAGACTGAGTCAGGTTCAGTGACAGGAACAAGTCAGGAAGATTTCTTTAGTCAGCCACAAGTAACTAATATAACTTACGGATGTGCATGGTGGATCTGTGGTTAGCACTGCTACCTCCCATCACCAAGTAACTGCGTTCAATTCCAACCTCGGGCAACCCTCCATGTGGATTTTGAACATTCTCCCCATGTCTGAGTGGGTTTTCTCCCAGTGTTCCAGTTTCCTCCCACTGTCCAAAGGTATCCAGCTTAGAGCGGATTGGCTATGCTAAATTGCCTATAGCGCCAAGGGATGTGTTGGTTAGATAGGTTAGTTATGGGAAATGCAGGGTTACATGGATAGAGTAGGGGGGCAGGTCCGGGGGGGCGGGGGGATAGTGGATACTTTTACGAGGGTCAATGTGGACTTGATGAACGGAATGTCCTGCTTCCACAATGTCGAGATTCTATAAAAACAACAAGGAGTTTTACTGTACAAACACCCAGTGGGTATCTATCTGATCACTCTCCTCGAGGCTTTGTATGTTTCAATAAGATCACCTCTCATTCCAAGAGTAACCTGTTAAAGCCTTCATAATATAAGACCCTCATCCCTGGAATACATGAAGTGAAATATCTATGAACTGCTTCCAATTTAATTATATCCTTTCTCAGGTAAGGAGACAAAAATAATCTCATACACAGATGAAGTTAATTTTAGTTTTCTCAGTGGTGAGAGTATTTGGAAATCTCTTCCCGGCAGAGCATTGGAGGCAGAGATATTGAATATGTTTGAGGCACACACAGAAGGTTCATAAATAATAACGGAGTCAAGGATTATCGAGGAATGGCAGGAATGTGCAGTGTTGGGGAAATGCTGACAGTGGTAAAAAATCACATTGCTCCAGAACATCCAGGAATATAATGCAAAACGAAATGATAATATCGATAAAATGTTAAGGGGAAATTCAAGATGGTGGCGATCTGGAAGGTCTGCTTTGTTGGGCTCTGCATCACAGCACGGCCAAAGTGCTTCCCTAACCCACTCCATCCCAGGAACTTACTTAAAATGCTTAATTTTGGAAAGATTTGAGATTTGGCAGTTGTAGTAGTTTTAGTTTGTGTAGTTTTTAAGATCTATGAGACTTTGTTTATTAATGATCAGTAATTCGAGTTCTTCGTCTCTCGAGTTCAAATGTTGTTACAGTGTGTTCTGGGTAATGATGTGCTTAAATGGTCTACCTGGAGCATTAAGGGGAGCCATTAGCCAGAAAAGATGAAAAATGTACTTTCTAGTTTTAAAAAGAGAGGATGGATGTTGTCCTATTGCAGGAGATGCACCTTGATGACAAAGAACATTTGACTTTCCAGCAGGTCGCGTTTGATCGGGTTTATTTCTCCTCTTTTAATATTACGAGTTGGGGAGAAGCCATAATGGATAAAAAGAATCTTCCATTTAACCTACTAATAATCCCCAAAGCCTTGAACTATGGTAAATAATACAGTATTCTGAATGTTCATTGCACCCCCACCCCACACCATCCCCTCCGCACCCCCCACCCACCCCACCCCCGGCGCACTCTCTTAAAATCCTGGTAGATGCATTTTCCAAATTCAGTTATCTTGCATCATGGCACATTATTGTAGAAGATTTCAACTGTCATATGGACCCCACCGTGGACAGAATGTCCTAAGGTGCCCCAATACCCTCGTTATAATGTAAGCAATTAGTGGATTTGTGTGCAGAAAGAGAGCTGGTGGATATCTGGAGGCAGATCCACATCACAAGTAAGGATTTTATTTTCTTCTTTAACCGGCATAAATGCCACACGAGGGTTGATATATTCCCCATTCCTGCAACAATCTTAGATTCGGTGGCATCCTGCACAATTAGGAATATTACCATTTCTGACCATGAAGCAGTATACTTATTGATGAAGATTGAGGGCAATATAATAGATTCGAGACACTAGCGAATCAATCTCTTTAGTATTAAGACTAGTTGGTTAATTGAGTATTTAGATTAGATTACTTACAGTGTAGAAACAGGCCCTTCGGCCCAACAAGTCCACACCGACCCGCCGAAGAGCAACCCACACAGACCCATTCGCTGACATTTACCCCTTCACCCAACACTACGGGCAATTTAGCATGGCCAATTCACCTGACCTGCACATGTTTGGACTGTGGGAGGAAACCGGAGCACCCGGGGAAAACCCACGCAGACACAGGCGTAATGTGTAAACTCCACACAAACTGTCACCTAAGGCAGGAATTGAACTGGGGTCTCTGGCGCTGTAAGGCAGCAGTGCTAACCACTGTGCCACCGTGCCGCCCACTGCAATGAATTCAGATCTTACTTAGCCATTAATTCAGATTTAACCAGTAAACCATCCATTCGATGGGAAGTTGCTAAGGCTTCTGCCGAGGGATTAATTAATCCTTAGGATGTCGCAGAAGGGTGAGCAGGAACGCTGGTTTGAGGCAGAGCTGAGGCCAGCCAAGAGGGCATACTGTGATAGACCCTCAGTGGCTAAGCTGCAGAGGATCACAATGCTTCGGTCTACGGTGAATTCCACGCTCACACAGACAGCCAAGAAGGAACTTACTTTTGCAAACCAAAGGCTGTTTGAACATGGTGATAAGCCAGGCAGGTATTTATTCTATCTTGCCAGGAAAACGATCCCCCCTCTTAAGCCATTACCTCAATTAGGGAAGGTACTGGGATCATTCCCTTCAATTCCAAAAAGATTGATGCCCCCTGTCCGAGATTTTTCACCAAATTATTTCAGCCTGAACATTTTGAGGATAGATGGATTAAGATGGAATCATTTTTCAAGAACCTGGGTCTTTCAGGAGTAACCCCTGAATAAGTGATGTGCCTTAATGCACCAATGTCAGCGCAGGAAGTTGTGAAGCAACTTCAGAATGTAAAGGTGCACGTTCCTGACGGATTTCTGAGTGAATTTTATAAATAATTTATAAACCTATTGTCAGGGCTGATGTTTAACATGTTCTGTCACTCATACAGTCACGAACCCATCCCTCCATCCTTAGGAGAGACTCATATCTCTCTGATGCTGAAGGAATGAAGACCCCGGAGGATTGTGCTTCTTACACGCCAATCTCACTTTAAAATGTTGGTCTCAAAATCCCGTCTGAAACCCGTGCATTAAGGCTGGAAACTTTGCTGCCTTCCCTTACCAAAGAGGACCAAACAGGCTTTTTAAAGGGCGGCAGATTTTTCTACAATGTTAAGTGGTTACTCAATATGATCCAAGAGTGTCAACATCAATTTGTCCAGGGATTATTGATCTCTTTAGATGAGGGAAGGCATTTGATTGGGTTCAGTGGCCGGATCTCTTCTGTACATTAGAACGGTTTGGTCTACGCAAAGTTTTTATCAAGTGGGTGAGGGTCATTTACCGTGATCCTCTGGCTGCAGTTCTCACTAATGGTGTGCCAACCAGTAATATTAATATTTCTCCAGGCAGCCGACAAGATTGACACCTTTCACCATTGTTGTTTACGTTGGGGACTGAGCCACTGGCGGAGGCCATCTGTAGGGATGTTAACATATCTGTCCCAGAGGTGGGATATCAGTCACGAAAGATTACATTGTATGCAGATGAGGGTGTTATGTTTTTTGTCAAATCCCACAATTTCGTTAGTTCGTGTGATGCAATGCATTAATTTGCTTGCTTCCTTTCCGGGCGATAAGATTAATTTTACAAAGTTGGAGGCCATGCCTATGGAAGGTCTTAGGGAAATACCTGATACTGTGGGGAAATCCTGGTTTCCTTTTAAATGGTCACTGGGGTGGTTTTCCTATTTCAGTATATTCATTGCATCTGTCTTTGATCATTTATTTAACGTGAACTATATCTATTTGTTGGACAAAATTAAACAAGACCTTCAAAGATGGGAGGCATTTCCAAAATCCTGGCTAGGTCGGATAGCTGTTATTAAAATGAATGTCCTTCCTCATTTCCTTCACCCCGTGTGAATGCTTTTTTTGATGTTTCCCAGACAGGTGAGGCATGTGGGCTGCACTGTGGCACAGTGGTTAGCACTGCTACCTCATACTGCCAGTGATCCGGTTCACTTCCCACCTCAGGCGACTGACTGCATGGAGTTTGCACATTCTTCCTGTGTCTGCGTGGGTTTTCTCTGGGTGCTCCGGTTTCCTCCCACAGTAGAAAAATGTGCAGGTTAGGTGAATTGGCCATGCTAAATTGCCCATAGTGTTAGGTGAAGGGGTAAATGTAGGGGAATGGGTGTGGGTGGGTTGTGCTTCGGCGGGTCGGTGTGGACTTGTTGGGCCGAAGGGCCTGTTTCCACACTGTAAGTAATCTAATCAAAGGATTTTTTTTTAAAAATGGCTGGTTTAGCCCTTTTATCTGGCACCATAAGCGATTCTTTATCAAGCTAACAAAATTGTAACTGCCCCAAAGATTGTGGGGAGTTGATCACCCGATTAATCGCAATCAATTAAGTTTTTTTTCAACGTATTTGAGTGCCTGGGCCGCTGTGGTCTTGGCGTCACTATGGCTAGACATTGAGCCCTCTCAGACAAAGTGAACCCTTTTAGTCTGTCGTTCTTAGAGAAATTGACAACGTTCATGGAGTATTGTCAGAAACTAATGATGATCAATACTGTTAAAGCATGAAGGACAATCCGTCAGATTGAGGGCAATACAGCCAAAACCATGTTTCTTAACCCCTATAATTGGTATACCAGGTTGTCAACCAAGGATAATGGATTCCAGGTGTAAACTGTGGGCAGCGAGGGGGATACCTTGCTTGGGTGATTTAGAATTAGTAGAAGTCCTGTAGAGTGGACTCAGGTCCTTGGGCCCAGCAAGTCCACTTCGACCCTCTGAAGAGTGACACACTCAGACCCATTCCCCTGCCATGCTATATTTACCCTGGTTAATGCCCCAACTTACAGATCCTGGAACACGATGAGCGATTTAGCAATGAGCAATTTATCTAACCTGCACATCCGCGTGACTGTGGGAGGAAACCTACGCAGACACAGTTGAGAATATACTAACTTCGGACAGCGAGTCACCCAAGGCTGGAACCAAACCCATGACCCTGGTGTTGTGAGTCAGCAGTGCAAACCACTGAGCCACCACGTGTTACTTGAGGGAGAAACAATTATATCATTTGGTCAAATAATTCGTAAGTATGGGCTACCTAGTAGAGACTCCTTCTGTTATTTTCGAAATTAGAGATTTGATTAAAAAATTACTTTTAACAGACACTTATAGATCCGATATAGAGAAGTGGGTTCTTACTGCTAAGAATACACTCTCTGTCAGTAGTCTTTATCATTAGTTGGATAGTGTCCGCTCAGACAAGACTGTGAAGCTTCGTGACGTCTGTGCGAGAGAGTTGGGGTTTAGATCTCTTTGGAGACATGGGAGGATATTTGTGAAAATGCTCTCAGGAATTTGATCTGAAATAGGACCCATTCCATGCAGTTTAAATTCTTCACAGGGTCTATCTGACCCTAGATTTTCTGTCAAAATTCAAAGTTGGATTATCTTCAGCGTGTCCTAAATACAGAATGACTACAGACACTCTGACTCATTGCATGTGGTCCTGCTGCAGGCTTCGTATATATTGGAGCTCTGCGGTAGGTGTGGTAGAGTGGGTCATTGGGACCGAATTGGAGTTGGACCCGGTTTGTCTTTTCCTGGGCCTGCCCAGAGTATCTTACACAGATGCACATGGGAAAAAATATATCCTTACTTTCTGGGTTAGGGAAAATATTATGTTGTGTTGTATGTCTGAAAACTCCACGGATCTGTTGGGATTTTGTAAACTCATCATGGAGAATATCCCTTTGGACTTTCACACCAGCATGGTGCAACAAAAAAACAGAGATTAATATAAGTCATAGAGTCATAGAGTCATAGAGATGTAAAGCATGGAAACAGACCCTTTGCTCCAACCCGTCTTTGCCGGTCAGATATCCCAAACCAATCTAAACCCACCTGCCAGCACCCGGTCCATATCCCTCCAAACCCTTCTTATTCATTTACCCATCCAAATGCCTCTTAAATGTTACACTTGTATCAGCCTCCCCGACTTCACCTGGCAGTTCATTCCATACATGTACCATTCTCTGTATGAAATAGTTGCTCTGTTGTTCTCTATTATATCTTTCCCCTCTCACCCTAAATTTATACCCTCTCGTTCTGACGCCCCGACCCCTGGGAAAAGACTTTACCTATTTATCCTATCCATGCCCCTCATAATTTTGCAAACCTCTCAAGGTCCCACCCCCTCAGCCTCTGACGCTCCAGGAAAAACAGCCCCAGTCTGTTCAGTCTCTCTCTATAGCTCAAATCCTCCAACGCTGGCAACATCCTTGAAATCTTTTCTGAACCCTTTCAAGTTTCACAACATCTTTCCGATAGGAAGGAGACCAGAATTGCATGCACTATTCCAACACTGGCCAAACTAATGTTCTGTACAGCTGCAACATGATCTTACAACTCCTGTACTCTAAACTCTGACCAATAAAGGAAACGCCTTCATCACTATCCTATCTACCTGCAATCCCCTTTCAAGGAGATTTGAACCTGCACTCCAAGGTCTCTTTGTTCAGCAACACTCCCTGCGACCTTACCATTAAGTGTAAAAGTCCTTCTAAGATTTTCTTTCCCAAAATGCAGCACCTCGCATTTATCTGAATTAAACTTCATCTGCCACTTCTCAGCCCATTGGCCATTTGGTCAATCAGAGGTGACCCTCTCCGCTCTCCACTACACCTCCAATTTTGGTGTCATCTGCAAACTTACTAATTGTACCTCTTATGTCTGCATCCAAATCATTTATGTCAATGACAAAATGTAGTGAATTCTGCACCGATCCTTGTGGCACTGAATTTGTCACAGCCCTCCAGTCTGAAAAACAACCCTTCAGCATCAGCCTATGTTTTCTACCTTTGAGCCAGTCCTGTATCCAAATGGCTAGTTCTCTGTGTATTCCATGAGATCTAACCATGCCATTCAGTCTCCCATGGGGAACCTCATCAAAACCCTTACTGAAGTCCATATAGATCACATCTACCCCTCTGCCCTCCTCAATCCTCTTTGTTACTTCCTCAAGAAACTAAATCAAGTTTGTGAGACATGATTTCTCATGCACAAAGCCATGTTGACTATCCCTAATCAGTTCTTGCCTTAACAAATACAAGCACATCCTGGCCCTCACGATTCCCTCCAACAACCTGCCCATCACCAACGTCAGGCTCACTGGTCTATAGTTCCCTGGCTTGTCCTTAACACCCTTCTTATACAATAGCACAGCGTTAGCGAACCTCCAGTCTTCCAGCACCTCACCTGTGACTATCCATATTACAAATATCTCAGCAAGACGCCCAGCAATCACTTCTCTAGCTTCCCACAGAGTTCTGGGGTCACCTGATCAGGTCCTGGGGATTTATCCACCTTTACCCGCTTTAAGACATCCAGTAATTCCTCGTCTGTAATATCGATATTTTGCAAGGTGTCACCATCTATTTCACTACGATTTATATCTTCCAAATCATTTTCCACAGTAAATACTGATGCACAATACTCGTTTAGTATCTCCCCCATACTTCATGTGCTCGGAAGAATATTCTGTTGTGTTGGATGTCTGAAAACCCTATTGGGTCTATTGGGTCGTTGTAAGCTCGTCATGGAGAATATCCCTTTGGACGTTCTCATTAGTATGGTGCACCGAAAAGCAGAGATTTATGTAAGATATGGCAACCCTTTCTGGATTACCGCGATGCAGGCTTATTTGCCACTCTAAAAAGGTCTTTTATATAGCCATGACGATATTGTCGAATGAATCACATAATAGGAACTATGAGTGTATGAATGTGTATCAGTTGATGCTCTCGAAGAACGAGATTTATCACTTTGTTATTATTTATTTATTATTTATTGTTTATTTTTGTTTTCTTCTCTCCGTTTAGAGACTTTAACTTATTTTGCATATACATGCACATGGGTGTAATTTTGTTCAGTTATTTGAGTTGTTTTGTTATTGGTTTAATATAATAATAAAAATATCTTTTTCAATAAAAAAAATGCTAAAAATTAAAATGCTAATATGGATAGATTAGAGTCCCAAATAACTCTCATTAGAGAGACCACTCGTGGTGGTTTACGTTGAAGGTCACCACACGGGTGATAGGGTGAGGTTGAGAGAGGATCCCCTTCATGATTACCTCTGGAGAATTGTGGGGAATTGAACCTGCGCTGGTGGCCTCCCTCTGCATCACAAACCAACCATCCAATCAACTGAGTGGGAGACTGTGTAACTGCTACACCCAGAATCAGCCGCAGTAAAAGGGCAAGAGAAATTTTAATGACAAGTAAAAAGGTGTATTTGATACAAAAATGTTCTGTGCTAGAAATTGTATTTTATAATGAGACAAGTGTTTGGAAGCTGTCTTTGGCTGAATACAATAAGGTGAGACAAGTGAAATAACCAGAATGACTAATTGTGATTGGATATCGATAACCATAAAATAAGTCCATGTTTTTGATTGGTCTGTGGAAAGCATGCTGACTGTTGCATGAATTTATAAATCAGCTGAACTATATTGTTAGGAGAGTCCGTCCCCATGGGAAATGCCTTCTGAACACTTGCTAGAAGAAACCCGGGGTATGAAGTGTCTGAGAATCGTCTGCTCTTTAACAGAAACCTGGGGGTTGAATGACTGAAAGTTCCTGTAACATGGAGCTGAGAAAACCATAAGAACACCCCCAAACGTATTGAATGTTTGAGCATATTTGAAGTACTGAATGGCCTCATGATGGATTTTAATTGTGTGTGATTTGAAAAACGTACATCTCTACTCCATCCTCTTACGTGTTACACACTGGGGCACAGCCGTTTTCCTGAAACTGGGAATAAGTTGGAACAATTCCTGGAAAATTCCATCATTGGCATTCCCAGGAATATTCTATAGCTATGTGGGGAGCATTAGAAAGGCAAGAGAGAAAGAGAGGGAAGGTGCTGCATGTAGCAGTGAGAGTGGGGGAGCAAGAGCTTTGTTCGGGGGTCGGTGCTATAACAGATATACAGCGAGTGTGAGGGAGCAGAGAAAATATGGTGACCCTTATCCTGACAGAGTGGGGAAGGGTATTGATGCTTGTCCTGTATTGCTGGACATTTCTTCAGACCATAGATACTGCACTGAGCTGGGTGGAGAGAGCAGCCCATGCTCGGTGGGTCTGGTAGTGTGGCCCCCTCTGGGAAGAGAATGGTCCCCTTTTGTATTTGCCCATCCACCAGGACCTCCATGTTGCTGTCGACAAACCGTGGTGTAATTTCCCCTTCGCTTCCATACTTGGGGAAAATGTGCAGGGTAGCTCCAAACTGAGAAAGCGCAACCGTGTGCCCATCGGCCTTTTAAAGATGGCACCAGTGTCAGTGATCACTGAATATCCAGGGGCATCCAGGCGATTGTGATTACCTCCAGTCATGATGGCTGGCAGAATCGGGCTAGCATTGTATGAGAGGGACACTATGGAGTGGGGTGGGTAGTTAATGAGGTGAGTTTGGTAAGATAGCACCAGGAAACTAGCTCGGCCTTGTGCAGACAACCCCTCTGTCACACCTAATTTAAATGTCACTGCGACAGTTTTTTGTTAGATTCAGCCCAGTGAGGCGAAGACTCTGCTGTCCTCATTCCCAGTTACAAAGCTGCAGAACAAATGGTCATCCAAAACTCTCCATCGCCTGAACTCACAGCAATATCCCTTTCACTCATAATTCTTCCAAATACTGACCCGTGTTGCATGATACTATCGAAATGTCTTCATTCTGAAACCTGTGAACATATCCTTCCATGACATTTTATCTCAGTCTCCCCCCCCGCATCCTATCTCCACCCCAAAACACACTCATTTACAGTCATATTGCACGAGACTGCCAGTATGACTAGTCATTTGGCCTAGCTGGTCCATGGCAACCAAAATGCACAACCAGACTCACCCCATTTCCCTGCCCATGTTCTGTATCCCTCTAATCCTTTCCTATCTGTGTATTTGTCCAATTGCCTTTTCAATGTTGTTATTGTACTCACCTCAATCACTTCCACTGACAGCTCAGTCCATATGCATACCAAACTCGACGTAAAAAAGTTGCCCCGAAGTTTCCTTTTTATATTTTTTATCCTTTCCAAACATTAATGGATGTCCTCTAGTCTTCGATTCACCAAACTTGAGAAAGACGTTTAAAGTATTCACCCCAAGCACGCCTCTCGTGATTTTATAAGGGCTACACTTCTATAAGAACCCCCTCAGTTTCTCCGCTGTAAAGAAATAAGTTCTAACCTGTCCAACCTCTGCCTATAACTTAGAGCTTAAATCCCAGGAAACATCTTTGGAAATTTGTTCTGCATGCTTTCTAGTTCAATAATATCCTTTCTAGAGCAAGATGAACAAAACTGAACACAATACTCCAACTGCAGCCTTACCAACATCCTGTACAATTGCAGCATAACGTCCCAACTTCTATACTCAATGCCCTGATGAAGGCCAATGTGCCAATAGCCTTCTTCACTGTCCTGTGTATCTGTGACTCAAATTTCAGACAACCGTGCACCTGATCTCCAACGTCCTTTTGTTCCACTACACGTCTTAAGGCACTATCATTCGTCATTAAACTCCTACCTGGATTTGACTTTCCAAAATGCAAGACGTCACACTTATCTAAATTAAACTCCATTTGCTATTTCTCAGCCCACTTCCCCAGCTGATCAAGGCACTGCTGCAATTTCTGATAATGTTCCTCACTGCAAATGATGTCTCCTAATTTAGTGTCATCTGCAAACCTACTAACATTGCGTTATGCACTCTGGTCCAAATCATTGATATAGATAACAAACAGCAATGGGCCCAGGACCGACCACTAAGGCACTCCACTAGTTACAGGCCTCCAGTCCGACAAGCATACCTCCACCATAGCCATTTGTTTCAGAACATTAAGCAATTGTGTCGCCAATTTGCCAGTTTACATTGGAGTCCATGCGATCTAACCTTCTCAAGCGGCCTATCATGTGGAACCTTATCAAAGGCCTTACTGAAATCCATATAGACTATGTCCACCATCTTTCCTCATCAACCTTCCAGGTGATTTCCTCAAATATCTCTATCAAACTTTGTCAGGCATGATCTGCCACGCACAAAGCTATGCTGACTTCTCCAAGTCAAACTCTGTCTTCCCAAATGCATCCATATCTTATATCTCCGAACATTCTCAAGTGGTTTCCGAAACAGATGTGAAGCTTACTGGTCTATCTTTCCCAGGCTTTTCTTTGCAGCCCTTCTGAATAAGGGCACTACATTTGTTACTGCCCAGTCTTCCGGGACCTTGCCCCTGAACGACCTTCTCTCGCCTTGTGCAGTGCTCTTAGATATATCTGGTTAGGACCAAGAGATTTATCTGACTTTATGCATTCTAATATGTCCAACAACACCTCTACTGTTATATTGACTGTACCAAGATATCGCAACTAACCTCCCAAAGGTCACAGGTCTTCATGTCTTTCTTCATGATAAACACAGAGGGGAAATTGAGGACCTCACCCATCTCTTGAGGTTTTACACATGCATGCCCATTTTGGATTTTAAGGCGTCCTATCTCTCTCTAGTTGTTCTTTTTATTTACTATATTGAATTTGGATTCATCTTAATCTGCTCAGCAAGGCTATCTCATACCCCATTTTAGCCCTGCTGATTTCCTTCTTCAATAAACTCCTGTAACCCCTGTGTACCTCCAGAGATTCCCTTGGAACCAGCTGCCTGTACTTGAGTGACGCCTCCTTTCTTTCTGGTCAGAGCCTCAATATCTCTTGTTATCCAGGGTTCTCTCTTGCAGCCTCACTTTCCCTTCACCCTCACAGGGTCATGCAGACCTTGAACTTGAGCTATCTCACTTTGAAGCCCTCCCACTTGCCCTGGATCCTTTTATCTAGAAACACACTCCTCCAATCAAGCCCTGCAATCCCCTGTCTAATTTCAACAAATTTCGCCTTGCCCCAATTTAGAACTTGAATCTGTGGGCCAATTTTTTCCCTACCATACCTATTTTAACATTAATACATCTCTGGTCACTTTTCCCAAAATGCTCCCCCACTTTACCTCCATCACCTATCCTGCCTTGTTTCCCAACAGTAGGTCGAGTTTGTCCCTTCCCGATTAGGACCCTGTACATGCTGCTTGTGGAAGCTTTCCTGAACACACTTAACAAATTACGTTCCATCTAAGTTCTTAACCCTCTGGAAGTCCCCATCTATGTTAGGATAATTAAAATCACCTATTATGGCAACCCTATTGTTCCTGCAAGTCTCGCCAGTCTTCCTGCATATTTGTTCTTCTAATTCCCATTAATTATTTGAAGGCTTATAGTGCAACCACTATAACGTAACCAACCCCTCTTATTGTTTATATCATTTACAAAATCTCATTGGATATTATCTCAGTTATTTCATCTTTAAATACTAGAGTGATAAACGCCTTAATCAGAACTACTGGTATTTAAATTGTTTCCATTTACATCTCTTCCTCGCAGTGACTTTCACATTCGCATCATCCCTTGTCAAGGCACAGTGGAGATATGGAGCTGTAAATGGATGGGAGCGGCACATCCTGTCAGTTCCAACATTGGTTGCAAGTTTCCCCACACTGAGCTGCGATCTAACACAGTCTTCCCGAACAATGCAACAATCTGGTTTTAGATATGAATGAACCAGTGCGGACTGCACAGCCCCCCCACGCTGGACATTTAGCCCGGGATTATAGATCCAGCATTGGTGTGGGCTGCACAGAGTTTCACTCTGCACATAGCTGGGTTGCATTCAGCAGTACACCAGCCGGATCTACACAGTGGTCCATCCTGAACATGTAATGGTTATGTGAGTTAGATTGTGAATGTGAGAGAACTAAACATCCGGCTATGCCTTTATTTTTGTTTTAATTCTTGTGATTGGACTCTTCAAATCCTGACTCATCCAGTTAGACCCGAACCTCTGGATGAGTGATGGTGACTGTTGTTGCAGCATCTGAGTCTGCAACATGACCAACAAATGGAGCAGAGGCTGCAGAGAGGACAGTCTCCGTAAAATGGAATGAGGGAATCACAATCAGATCAGCCGTGGTCTTAGTGAATGGTGGGGCAGGATTGAATGGACCACTGATGCAACTTATCATATATTTCTGTTTGTTCCAAGCAAACTCCCCTTCTCTCCCAGTGTCCCATACTGGTGGGGAGTGAGTTACCTCCTCCTGTTCCTGCGTAACAGGATCCTCAAGCCTCACTAGCCTCCAGATTTCCCTCTGCCCCAGTCTCGAACAGTTGAGTGACTGCCTCCTGTCCCTGTGTCCCAGTTTCAAGCAATTGAATGATTCACGCATGATCCCAAGTTTGTGAAAGTAGATGTCCTCCTCCTGCTCCTGAGTAACATGCTCCAATAGCTCTGTGCTCACCTGCTGCTCCTGTGGAATGGAGGTGAGGGACTGAATGGCCTCTTCACATTCTTTACAGCTTTTCTTGACTAAAGGCCTTTCCCCTGTTTCTGTAAAACACCATAAAATTCTGAATGATATATTTTTTTATTTGATGCTCTGTGATTGAGCAAACAAGCCGATTGGCATAATTCAGATGCTGAATAGCCTCCTCCTGTTCCCGTGTTATACACTGAAGAGTCAATAGACTCTCAGAGATGTACAGCATGGAAAAAGATTATTCGGTCTGGTCATCCATACCGCAAAATATCCTAAATAAATCTCGTCCCCCTTGCCAGCACTTGGCCCATCTCCCTCTAAACCCTTCCCATTCATGTATCCATCCAAATGCCTTTTAAATGGTGTAACTGTACCTGCCCCCACCACCTCTTTTGTCTGTTCAATCCATAAACACAGCGGTCTCTGTGTGAAAATGTTGTCCCTCATGTCTCTTTTTAAATCATTCTCCTCTCACCTTAAACTTTTGCCTTCTAATTTTGGACTCGTCTATCCTGGGAAGACATTGACTGTTTACCTTATCTATGCCCCTCATGATTTTATAAACCCATTTAAGGATCCCCTCACCCCCAGCCTCAACACTTGAAAATAGCCCCAGCCTATTAAACCTCTCCCTGAAACTCTAACCCTCCAACACCTGCAGCATTCTTTTAAATCTCTTCTGCACCCTTTCAAGTTTGACAACATCTTTCCGACTTTAGAGAGACCAGAATTAAAGGCAATATTACAAAAGTGGCCAAACCAATGTCCTCTACAGATTTAACATGTCATGCAAATGCTTCGACTCAAAGCACGCACCAATAAAGGGAAGATCACCAAATGCCTTCATCACTGCGCTGTCTACCTGTGACAGCACTGTCAAGGAACGGAGAACCTGCACCACTAGTCTAGCTTTGCTGCCTCACAGGGTAGTGACCTGGGTTTAATTCCATCCTTGAATGACTCGCTGTGTGGAGTTTGTACATTCTCCCCGTGTCTGTGTGAGTTTCCACCGGGTGCTATGTTTTACTCCAACTGTATAAAGATATACAGATAAGGGTAGATTGGCCATGCAAAATTGCGCACCATACCCAGGGATGTGTAGGGCATGTGGATTAGCCATAGGAAATGCAGGCTCAGAGGGATAGGGCAGGTGTTTGTCCAGTGGGATACTGTTTAGAGGTTCGGTGTGGCCTCGATGGGCCGAAAAGCCTGTTTCCTCACTGTCGGGATTCGATAATTTCAATGGAGTTCTCCTTCACTGGCAGCTTTCGACAGGGCACTACCTGTAAGTCTTACCTTGATTTGTCTTGCCAAAATGCAACACCTCATATGTAACTAAAATATACTCTATGTGCCACTCCTCGGCTCACCTAAAAAGGTCCTATTATAGTCTGAGAGATCATTCTTCACTGTCGACAACACCACCAAATTTGGAATTATCTACAAACTTACTGACCATACTTCATAATCTCAAATGTAAATGATTTGTATCAGTGACAAAAGGCAGTGGACCCACTATTGATCTTTGCGGCATGCCACTGGTCATAGGTCTCCAAGTTTAATGAACAAATGTCCACTGTCACGGCCTGTCTCCAATATTCAAGAAAATTTCGGATCTAAATGGCGAGTTCTCCCTGGATCCGAGGAAGTCTAACCTTGCTCACCAGTCTACCATGTAGAACATTTTGGTTTTCTTACTGAATTCCATAAAGACAACATCCACTGTCCTGTCTTCATCAATCATCTTCATCACTTCCTCAAAAGATTACACCGAGTCAGTGAGACGTAATCTCCAATGTACAAAGCCCTCTTCAGTCCTTGTCTTTTCAAATACATTTACATCCTTTCCAACAAAATCCCCTCCAACAATTTAGTCACCATTGACGTCAGGCTCAGCGACCTATGGTTCCCTTTTTTTTTCCTTACTTTTTAAATAATGACACTATGTTAGCAGCCCTCCAGTCTTTTGACACCTCACCTGTGGAAATCAATGATACAAATATGTCAGCAAAATGCTGACCAATTTCTTTCCTCGCTTCTCACAAACATTTGGGATACAACTGATCAGGTCCCAGGGATAAGTTCACCTTTATGTGTTTTAAAATGTCAAACACCTCCTTGTAATATAGACACCTTTCAATGTTTCACTGTATATTTATTCATTCTCTCGCTCTTGTAACCTCCTCCTCATTAAATACTGAGGAGAAATTTTTGTGTCATATCCCTCCAATCTCGGGTGGTTCCACACAGAGGTAGTCTTACTGATCTTTAAGGGGCCCTGTTCTCTCCCTACTTAATCTTTTACCATTAAAGGATTTGTAGAATTTCTTCAATGCCTCGTTAACCCTATTTCTCAAGCCATCTCATGTCCACATTTTTCTGGCCCGAATTCCCCGTTGACTATACACTTATTGCCCTTATATTCCTCTCGGGATTCACATAAACTCAGCTCTGTTTACCTGACATATGCCTCCTTCCTTACCTTGACCAGAGCATCAATATATCTAACTATCCAGCATTCCCTGCACGCACCAGCCTTGCCCCTCTCACTAATAGGAACACGTTGGCTCTGGCCTCTCTGAAACCACATTTTGATGGCCTTGCATTTACCAACCATCCCTTTACCTGTGAATAGGGTATTCCAATCAGCCTTTCACAGGGCACGCCTAACATTTTCAAAATTGGCCTTGTTCAAAGTTAGAACTTTAATGTTGACATCAGGTCTTTCCTATTCCACAACTAATTTAAAACTAATATTTATGCGAAACAGACTTGAAAGTTAAATCAACATTTCCTGCCCCCCTATAACGGGCTCGAAAGTCTGACTAGGCTCCTCCTGTCCCTCTGTAATAGACTCAAGAGGCTTAATGGTCTCCTCCAGTTCTTCTAAACACACTCGAGAGGCTGCATGGCCTCCTCCTGTCCTTGTGTAACAGATCCGAGACACAACAACCCGTGGATTACGAGCAGCCGTTAAACTGTATCTGATGGAGGTCTTTCCTTTCTCAGTTACAGAAACACAGACAACGCAATGTACTGCAGGTGCCCTCTCAGTTACACTTTATGCAGCTGCAGCAACACATCTCTTTGTTCTGAATGATTCTGTTGACAAAATGTGCCAATATTCCAGCTTTCCACCTTTTCAAGTAGCAACAGGCTAATATGGGCTGATTGGTCTTCTCTTCTCCCTTTGTAAGAGGCCCATTGGGAGAGAATTTCTTCGGCCTGTTCCTGAGCAGCAGTCTCAATGCTCTATCTCAAGGTTATGAAAGGATTTGATAACAGGGCATTAAAACCAGGAGTGGCCGTACACTGGTCAATAAGCACCGTACTTTGTGTTCAGGTATCTAGAAACTTGCCCACCAACCTCCCCCCCCCCCCTTTTATGCAGCCGATCTGTTATTTTATAACTGCCTCCTTTCATAAACAGAATGGGACATACATAGACCCCTGCAGTGTACTGTTAATACTCTCATATACAAGGAAAAAAAGATATAAAATATTGAAAGATTTATGGTCCATCCCTCAGCAACCCTCATCCATTGCATCCAGTATAAGAAAAGTGATGTGTTGAACAGGTTAACTGAGCCTATTTGTTCAGTGACTGCGATTAATGCCAATCTCCATGGATTCTAATTATCCCAGTGGAGGGTTTCCATCTTTTAAATCATTAAATGGGCTCCGTTCAATGTGTTATCCCATAACATGAGTGGGAGCATCACCAACAGCACTGACAGGGATCAGCAGATCCAGAGAGAGGGGGAGGAGAGATCAGAATCTGAGAACATTAGACTGGAATGTTCCAACAATGGATCAGAATCTGAGTACATTAGACTGGAATGTTCCACCAATGGATCAGAATCTGAGAACATTAGACTGGAATGTTCCAACAATGGATCAGAATCTGAGAACGTTAGACTGGAATATTCCAACAATAGACAGGAGCTTAGCCGATTATGTTTGGTGTCTTTCTGAATGTGATTGGTTGTCATTAACATTGCGGATCTATATCGCTCTTCTCATTATTCAATACTTTTATTATCCCTTCCTGGCTATCGTTGGTGTTCCTGGTGAGTATCACTATCCAGATTTTGTTTTATATAAACCAGTTATGAGTGTATTATTGTTATTTCATATCGTCTACACTTCCTGCCACTGTTATTGTTCCTGTTGAATCTCACAATCCAGATATTCACTCTACAGACCACTGCTAACTGCATCAATGAAGGTGTTCAATTACTGTCTCGCTCTCTGATCTGGCAGTGTTACTCACGGAACTCTATGTTGAACTATTCAGTTTCAGGGGAGAACCACAATGCATTGTCTCATTGCCTTTACTGTTAAGAGCATAGAGGTCACTTTCTAATCTTCTGGTTACAAACTCCACTTCCTTCCACTGTTTCCATCCCATTCCTGGCAAATATCTGCAGCTGAAACAGTCAGGTCACAACTGTGGGAGATCCCTTTGACTATGAGCTAATTCTTGACACCATACCCTGAACATTTCTAACTTGAAATACTCACCACTCCAGAATATATCTTACTGGTTTATTCCATCTGTTGTTTGAACCTTGAGCTATGAAATACAATCTTAATGAAGCCAATAATCTGCTGCTGACACTCCCGGCTTCAAACCTGCTGAAGCAAATCTGATTCGACCTCACACCAAACTCCCATCCATCTGTTATTCATGTGGACACAGATGGATATTGCTATTGTGTCTGGCAATGCCTTTATTTTAACATTCTCAAACACTTTAGCTCATCTGTTCATGAAACTTCTCTCGTTCTCTCTATTGATTAACAAAAAGCCTGCCAGTTGTTCGTATTTAAAATAATTTCCTCCATGTGCGTTCCTTCTCAAACAATGAGTTTTGCATTCAGCCACGCCAATCACGCACGCACACACACACACACTCTCAGTCTCTGATGAACACACACACACGCGCGCAGAGAGAGCAAACCTTCCCACTGTAAGCAGTAAATCTGCTGCGAGTATAGTTAGCATTTGATAGTAAAGTTTGCAATACTCTCATGCTGTGCAGATAGTGCAGTTTACTGAGCAACACACTAGCATGCTCTGCATGCTGGGCTGTCATCTTGTCCCAGTTTATGTTGTTTGTGGTGTTCTGTGAAGCAGATTGAGAAGTTGATGTAACAAACCATTCCAGCTGATCTGACAATGTCTTTATTCAATTCTCATTCTTGTAATTTTACTCTCGAAGATCTCACTTCGCCATGACGTTTTCCACATATTTCCACAACATCTTTTCAGTTAATTAACTGTCTGTTTCTGTCTTTAATGTGAATCTCTTGTCCCTTTCTTTCTTTCCCTGGCCTTGGGTTTTGGCCTCCCTAGTGTATCGAGTGCTGGCATTGTGTAGCTCAGAAATAATGAAATGGGGTGTGTCAGGCTGTTGTTCACTTCCTGGTATGTCCCATGTGGTGGTCCATGGACAGGCGTGTTTCAGAAGTTATGAGAAACATCCTTGTAACTTGGTCTGTACCTGTGGCTGTCCCTCTCAGGTGACCATGCGATCAGTAACAAAAGGAAGCCCACTGAGTAAAGGACCACACATATAAATTGCCTGACAATGCTATCAATTTTTAAATAAAGGGTTATTTTCTCCCTTTTTTTTAGTAAGAGGCCTTAAAGGCAAAACTTCCTACTGAAAACGGCTCAAGTAAATAACTTATGGAGCCTTTAAGGTTTTTAAATAAATAGCAGTAACAATGGCCAGCTGGCACAGACCAGGATTACTAGCTTTTTTATATTGTAGCTATAACAATCACCAAGTGCTTGGGGTCCCAGAAGGGTTGTAAGTTTCAGTAAATAATCCACAGCTGCTATTCTCTCTGGAACCTCACTTGATGGTGTTTCCTCCTGGATTGGAGAACTGTATGCAAGAATGCATGTCTGATGTTCCTTTTTGCCGAGGGATGTGTTTATGGGATGTTGATATATTGGAACAGTTCATTAGTAGAAGGGACTGTATCCATTATTCAGTTAAGATTTCCAACAGAAAAATTATTCTAAATTCATCTTCATTTCTAATTGGATTTTCATTAGAGTGTTTAAATATATTGTGTTTTGCTTAATGGTGAGTGGTTTGAATAGTTTGACATCTGGAACATCCAACTCACATCTACCTTTAAAATAAGGAAAGGTTGGCATCCAACCTACCTTCTTAAAATAGTTTGAGGCAGTCTGGTTGGTCTATAGCAAACTGGGGACTCTTGTCCGGTTCTAAATCGATAATACCAAATTGGGTTTAGAATTTGCAAACAGGCCATTCTCCCCAACAAGTCCACACCGACCCTCCGAGGAGTAACCTACCCAGACCCATTCCTCTACCCTATTATTACACATTTACCCGACGAAGGCAACTAACCCACACACCCCTGAAAACTATGAACAATTTATCATGGCCAATACACCTGACATGCACATTTTTGGATTGTGGGAGGAAACCAAATCATCCAAAATAAGCTCACACAGACACTGGACAGTATGCACCAGGAGGCTATTGGGTTCAAAGGTCGCCTATGGTAGTTGATAGTGTCTTTTTCTGGATGTTGAGTTTGGTTGGTTTAAACAGTATTTTGTATATAAAGATTCAGTCATTAAGAGTTCTCTGGGTGTGGAAAAGTGAAGTTGGCGGTTTTACAAAAGGTAATGATGGTAAAGCTTTAGGAATTGACAGACAACCTGGAGTTGTGATTGCGATTGTCTGTGAGAAAATGAGAGATAATTACAGCTATAGATCGGCAATTACGTTTAGTGGAACCGCCATCAGACTCTTCGGAAATGGCTGGAATTCAATTTCAAATGATGGTCTTTGAACCTGAGAAGGAATTGAAAGAGTTTGAATTTGATGAAAAGTAGAAATAAAAGAAAGGGAAACGAAGAAGAAAGAGAGAAAAGGACAGAAGAAAAGCAGAGAGTTTCAACTTAAAAAGTTAGCAATTAGAGACGAAAGTTGATATAGAAGGCAAAGATGAAGGTAGAATGTCGGTGGGATGAGGTGGATAGTGCGGTTGAGCAACCCTATTGTAACCAATGGCCTAACGAGGTTCCGTTTAAATGCATCCAGGCATTCTCTAAATTTGATGAGAAGGATGGGGAAGCCTTTTAAATTTCATTTGAGAAAGTGGCTAAACAAATGCAGACACCAATGACCATGTGGATTTATTTGATCCAAAGCTGATAGATATTTGCATCCCTATCAGAAGAGGTATCTGGCCAGTATGGAGTGGTGAAGAAAGCCATCTGAAGTGCATATGAGCTTGGGCCAGACACTGACAGACAGCGTGACAGGAATCTAAAAGAGGGTCCCTGGTTAAACGCACATTGAGTTTGAAAGGATCAAACAAAGTAATTTTGAAAGTTGGGTTAGGGTATTAAATCAGAGCAAACCTATGACACTCTTAGAAAGATTCTTATTTTGGAGAAGTTCAACAATTCACTTCCTGCAGTCGTGAAAACTCGTGTGGAAGAGCAGAGTTAAAACAGCAAGATTAGAAGCTGAAATGGCTGATGATGATGATTGAGTTCAGAAATCAAAGTTTGGTTTCTGTGAGAGATGGAGAAGAATGTGCGAGGTCTTGTTAAGGTTTACTGGCATAGGCCAGGAGTAGCAGGTAAAGAGGTTAGAGCAGTAAGAGGTACAGAAGCATGTAATTATTTTATGCTGAGACATGAGGTGCTATGTCATTCAAAAGGACTATTGGAAAGATTAGAAGCACTCCATTATGTAACGTGTGATTGGCGTGTCCACTGGAAACTCAACAGATTTATTCCACAATGGGGAAGGAGGCCTTGAGCTTGGTGTTGGCGTTGCAACATTTCAGATTTACGTTGCCAATAACATACCTGAGACAAATCTTTATCACTGATCATAACCCCTTAAAGGTTTTGGAGAAGTTTAGGGAGAAAAATACCAGTCTGTTTCGATTGAGTTTATTATTGCTGCCATTCAATTTGAAACTATACAGGCAACAGGGCGATAAAACCGAAGTGTGGAGACTTCGATGAAGAAAGACAAAGGCATTCTGTGGCAGGAGTAAAATGACTGAAATCGAAATAGATGTGAATATTTGTATGCTCAGAGTCAATGTAATATATATGCATTTCAGTCTACTAATAGAGGAAGATTAGGAGTTCTAAAATGAATCCACCTTTGTGTATTGGTAGATTATTTTATTAAAGATGGAGTTGTGAGGATACTATAACTGTAAAAAGGTTATTTTCTCTTGTTTTTTTTAAGAGAGGTGTTAAAGGCAGAGGTGCAGAACTGCTGTCTGAAAACAGTTTAAATAAATAACTGAGATTTTAGGTTTCATTAAAACGGTGATAACAATGGAAGGGCAGTGGCCAGCTCTCCCAGACCAGATTGCCTCATTTTACTTTTAGCTGCAGCATTCAGAAGCTGCTGGGGATCCCAGAAGGGTTGGAAGTTTCAATACATGATCCCCAGCTGCCTTTCTCTCTGAGATCTCTGTTGATGTTGTTTTCCCCTGGATTGGAAAACTGCTGTAAGGATCTGTATTTGAATATATCTTTGTGCCAAGCGATGTAAACCAAGAAGTTACGGTACGTATTGTTTGTGTAAGTGTTCCAACATATAAGCTATCCCAAAACGTTCTTTTCTCTGATTGTATTTTAACTAAAGCATTTGAATAGATTATAGTTTGCTGAATGTCAAGTAGTTTGACTAGTCACAACATAACTGGAACACACACTTCACATCTATATTTAAAATAAGGAAAGGTTTGGGTCTAAACGGCCTTCTGGAAATATTTTGAGGGAATCTGGTCTGTTCGAAAGCACTTGTAGTGAGGGGCTTCTGACTGGCTTCTGCAATTGAAAATTTAGTGGAGGGGCAGGGGATGTTTTGCTAGAGGTTGTGCTGCAAGTTGCCTCAGACATTCAGGGAGACCTGAGGATTTGGTGACCCAACTCTGGATGGAGCCTGGGGACTGTAGTTACAGCATCTAAGCCTGCAACATGAACAACAAATGGAGCAGAGGCTGCAGAGAGGGGAAGCTCTGAAATCACACAGTGAGTGTTTGTGGGGAAAGGGATCTGCTGTATCCACCCCGGATTTTCCAGGAACAATTTCCCAAACTCCACTTAACCCAGGATCAAAGTATGAGGGGACCCTGACTGAACAAGGAGCTGGTCACAGAGAGGTGTCACCTCCTTGAACACGACCTGCAGCTTCACACCAGGGGGAGGATGGCGCTGCCTGTGGCTGTTAGGGTCACTGTTTCATTCAGCTTCCATGATCCAGAACTTTCCACGCAGGACTAGGTGACATATCCATCATCTCCCAGTATCTCAACATCAATGCTACCATTCGGTGATGGAGGATATATATGGTGGATGAGGTAAATAGATTGTTTCTCCCTCAGCAGGGAGCTGCCGGGTGTATCCAGTACAGTGGCATTCCCGATGGTGTCCATGGCATCTGCAGAGTATCCATGTCAATGCGGAGAGGTAGAGGAACTGAAGGAGCTCTCTCTCTCTCCATTAATGTCACAGTGTGCCCATCACAGTACATCATGTCGGTGAATACCCACTGTCCTGGCAGAAGTCATGGTCTCTTCATTCAGAAGCAGTCAGCCATTCCCATCGATATCGGGTCTCCACGTAGAAAGGAATGAATATATCTTGGATAAAGACCGTCCCCTTGATGCACGTTTCAAAACACCATCCCCACCACCAATCAACCAGATCAACGTATTCCATGTGTACGGAGAGCAATTGGGTCACTTGGAGTGTCTGGGAATAGACGTTCAGGGATGGAGCAAAACCTCCCATGTCTGAACGGGGCTGAGTGAACCCCCCAGTACACAGTATCATTAATCCCTGTAATCCCTCTCCATTTCAGTAACATACTGCCTTCCATTATTCCTGTAAATGAAATGACAGGTTATATCATGTTAAATTCCACCTGCTAAACTATTATCTATTGCCTTTACATTTCTGGATCTATTTGCAGACTCTCCACCCTCTCTTGATAATTTATTTTCTTGCTTACCATAGCGACATCACCAAACTCAGCATCTGTATATCTGTTCCATCCTCCTGATCATTCATATAGATTGTAAATAGTTGAGAACCCAGCGCTGGTCACTGTGTGACCCTACTGGTTACGTTCTGTCTAACTGATTGAGACTGATTTATCCTGAGTGCCTGCTTTGTGTATGATACCCAGTCCTCCCCCATTCCAGTGAAACACTGACAAAGGGTTGAAAAATAACTAGGAGCATCTGTGAGGAATCCAACCCCTCGATGACACTGATGTCAACACGACCTCTGTTCCACTTTCCTGCCATCTCTCCATCCTAAAACTCTAGTCTCTTATTGTAGATTGCGCCACATGAAAAAAAATCCACTCCATATCTACACATTCAATTACTTTTAGAATGTTACAGACCTCAATGAGATCTCCTTTCATTCTTATAAACTCGAGAGTATATGCTTAAACTGCTCAATTTCTCTTCATAAGACATTCCCTTCAAATAAGGAATCAATCTGATGAAGCTCTTCTGAATTGCCTCCAATGGAAATGCCTCATTCTGCAGGACACCCAAACTGTAGTCCAGTTGCAGCCTCACTAATGCCTTGCATAGCTACACCAACACTCCCTACCTTTCTACTCTATCCTTTTATAAATAAACACTGAAACTATGCTTGCATTTCTCATTACTTGCAGTACCCACAGGCAGGTTTTCTGTGATATGCAAGCAGACACCCAGATCCCTCTGCACGTAAGCACTTTGAACTTTCTCTCCATTTAGATAATAATTTGTCTTTCTATTATACTGGCCAACTTGAATAACCCCATATTTATTCCCTTTAATTTTCCTTGCTAAATATTGGCCTATTCACGCAACCTATCCATATAGTTTTAAAATCTCTTGCATCATCATTCCAAAGTAATTTCCCACCAATGTGAGAGTCATCTGAAAATGAGGCATTGTATTTTCTCTCCCGTCAACCGAGTACAGGAATCCAATCAATGCAAATGGTCGAGCCATGAGTGCTGAAATCAATGGCACCCCACATATGCATTTGCCAAAATAAAATGACACATTTATTCCATCTGACTCCATTTTGTTGGTTAACCAATCCTCCATCCAAGCGAATAAATTACTCCTAAACCCATGTTGTCTGATCTTACCACTTAGTCTTTGGAGAAGCGACACATCCAATGCCTTCAGGAAGACCAGAGATGTTCCATCTCCCACGATCCACCTTTTTTGTGATATCTTCAAATAACTCAAGCAAACACTTCAAACTTGATTGTGCTTTGTAAAACCATGTTGACTCTGATGGATTGTGGTTTAACTTTGCAAATGTCCTGAACAATGGACTCTAACAATTTGCCTTAAATTACAATGGTTTATTGTTATACTTTAGTCCCTAATGTATACCATTATTATAAGTTCTTCCCTTTCAAAAGCCTTTACGTTTTCTTTGAATTCCTATTGAATGGGCACACGTTTTTAAGAGATCTGCTCCAGTTGCTGTATAAGAGCCATGTGTGGCTGAATGGACTCACCATCCTGTTGGTGTACAAAATCGATGGGCTGACGTCTTTCTGGTGTTCCCATGTTGTCGTCTCCAAGGCCAGAATGACCTCCTCCTATTGATGCTTTAGAGGATTGGGAGATTATGGAATGTTACTGTTGCTCTCTAACATTTTGATGGGCTGATGGGTCTTCTCATACTTCTCTATGGAAATACTGAACGGTCTCCTCATGTATCCGGGAGATGGTTCCGAGGGATTGATTGGTCTTCTCTTGTTCCCATACAACAGACACGTGTCGAAATTCCTACTTCCTTTCTCATTAAAGAAGTCTCAGATAGTTTTTATCCTTATCCAATTCCCTTGCAATAGGCTCGGTGGGTCTGAATGGCCTCTTGTTATCCCAATGTAACAATCTCCAGTCATTGTGTGACCTCTTCCAGTTCCTATGTTACAGACTTGAGGAGGCTGAATGGACTGATCCTGTTGCTGTTTAACAGGATACTGGTGCAGCATGGCCTACTGTTACAGGGTTGAATGGCTGATTGGTCTCCTTCTGTAAATGTATATCAGGCTCCAGGGGCTGAATAGCCTCATCCTGTTTTGGTGTAACAGGGTCGAAGGCTTGAATATCCTCCTGTTGTTCCTGTGTAACACACTGGAGAACGGAATGGTTCCTCCACCATCTGTGTAATTCGCTTCACTCGTTGACTACATCTGTCACCTATGTTTAAATAAGGTCATCCTTATTTTTTGTAAACTGCAATGGCTACTGGGTCAACCTGATCATCCTTTCGTTATAAGCTAGCACCTTCATTGCAGGAATCAGTTGAGGGAACCATCTCTGAGCTGCTTCCAATATAACAACATCATTTCTTCACTGAAGAGATTAAATCTGTACACACTACACCAGATGTGATCTCACTAAGACCCTGTACAGCAGCAGCAACACTTTACCAGCTTGTTGTAAGGTTCCCACCCAGGTTAGAGCTGTCTCAGCTCTCTGGGGGAATATAGTGCATTGTTGGAAAATCATTGCCCTTCTCTACTCCATCAGCATCACGGGAGATCTGGAGAAATTAAAGTTAGAGAAGTTCATAAATGATGTGGCGAAATGATCTCTACCATTAATCTCTCGAGAGCCCACACCGCTCAGATTCCATAGAATCTAGTAAGATGGAGCAAACATTGATGGGAGTTATATATCAAAGTGAAAGCTGCAATACAAATGCTGGACATATGATAAAACAGGAAATGAGATTTACACATTTGTGGGTACTGCAGTAATCATATACTGCTTACATTATATCTAAACTGTGTTAACCCAACTGAATGCTAATGCTGGGAAAATGGATTTCATGACCGCGTGTAAGATGGTTTACATGAACATTATGTTGAGCACTGAGCTGGAGATCAGGTTATTTAGGAATTGGTGTTGAGTGATCAGAAGAGCTAATTGAAAATTTTGCTGGAAAGGACATTTTGGGAACAGTGACCACAATGCATTGGTTTTCTTTTATGCTGTTTGAGTACACGATAGTTTTTGTTGTATTTGAAGTAACCATTTGAAATCTGAGTCATGCAGACCATGAAGGTGTGAGGAGAAAATGGGGATGACAGATGCTGAAGATCAGAGTCGAAGAGTGTGGTGCTGGAAAAGCACAGTCAGGCAGCATACTAAGAGCAGATAAATCGATGTTTCAGGCATAAGCCTTTCATCAGGAATGAAGCTTATGGGCCTAGGGGGCTGAGAGATAAATGACAAGAGGGTGCGGCAGGAGGGAGGTAGCTGGGATTACGATAGGTAGATGAAGGTGGGGTTGAAAGTGAAAGGTGATGAAGGGAGACAGAACGCCTCATCTACTGCATCCATTAAAGACAATGTGGTCTTCTCTACATTGGCGAGGCAGGAGGTCAACTTGTGGATCATTTCAGGGAACATCTCTAGGACAACCACATTGAACAACTCCATCGCCTAGTGGCTGAGCACTTTAACTCCCCTTCCCACTCTGCCAAGGACATGAGAGTCCTGGGCCTGCTCCATCGCCTAACCGGAGCCACCAGAAGCCTGGAGTAAGAAAGCCTCCTCTTCTGCCTTGGGACCCTCCAACCACAGGGGATCATAGTTGATTTCCCCATTTCCCCTAATCCCACCTTATCCTACTCCAACCTTCCAAGTCAGCACCGCGCTTTTGAATGTTCCTATGTGTCCACCTTCCTTCCTATCAATCTGGTGCACCCTCCTCTCGGACTATCACTTTCAACCCCACCTTCATCGACATATTCGATGCAGCTTAGGAAAATGCCAAGTGTTGCAGTAAGCCAGTGGATTCAGAGAAATGTAGGACCCAGCAAAGGATGACCAAAATCAGAAAGAGAAAAAGCATGCAAACGGAAGAAAAACATAAAGACTGCTAAAAAGCGTCTATCAATGTATGAAAAAAATAAAAACAAGGTCAAATGTGGAACAGTTGGTGTGCACACAGGATAATTTATTGCAGATTACAGAGAAATCGCAGGGAAAAGAAACAGTTCCTTTGTGTCTATCTCCATGGAAGAGTGTCCAGAAATTCTCCCAGAAATACCAAGTGACCATGGGACTTGTGTAAGTAAAGTCTAAGATCATTGTTATCAGTGTTGGGGTCATCTTTGAAAAGAAAGCTGGATTGAGTATTTATAAATATGACAGACTAGATGTACTTCATACAAGAATTTCAGAGGAAGCAGCAATAGACATGTTGATTGCATCGCGGATTTTCCCTTTATTTTCCGACACATTCCCGAAAGGCATTTATCCAATCTGGATAAGGTAAAGGTTATAAATATTATCCAACAATTTAAGGAGAGATGAATTTGGAGAATGGTAAACTACAGACCAGATAACCTGTCATCCGCAGTCAGGTATCTCCTGGACTCGATTACAAAGAACATGCTACGAGATATTTAGAATGTAAAAACATAACTGGGGAGTGTGAGAATGTACCGATGAATGGAAAACCAGCAGTGGCAAACATTGTTTTGGAATGGTTTGAAGATGATTCTTGTGGACATAGGCAATGAACAATAAATGGATAATGTATAGTTGGATATTCATGAGCTTTTTAAAAGAACTCACACACTGAGCTCATAAGAAAAGTTAAACTGAGAGGTATTAGGAAGAACATATGCAAATGGGAAAGAAAAATTAGGTTTACATTCATGTGAATGTAATTGGAAGGTAGAGGATGTCGTGCACCAGTTGCATCGAGTGTTAATGAGACTAAACTTAGACTATTGTGTATCGCTCGGATTCCCAATCTAAGAAAGAATATACTGACTACAGAGGAACTTAAAAAAGCTATTCTCCACATTAACCCCTACGTTGGCAAGGTTGTCTGACGGGGTAACTCAGCCTGTAATCTCAAGTTTCGAAACATGAGAGGTGATTGTCGTGAATATTAGAAACATCGAAAGGACTGAATAACAGAGGGATCTGAGGAAGCAGAAGTAGGTGAGATCTGGGGGAATCCCATGATATTCTACACGGACAAGTAGAACAGAATAATCAGCAAACAGTCAGTGTACATTAGAAACCAAAGGGGCAATCTGCGTGTCAAGCTGCAGAACAATGATGGATTGTAACAGGAGACCTTCACATCTATTTTACTTGGGAGAAGGAGGATGCAGGTACAGAATTCAAGAAGATGGACTGGACAACTCTTGAACAGATTGATGTAAAATACGAGTAGGGATTTGAGGGTTTGTTCTGTACAAATTTGGACCAATATCCATGTCTGAAAGAGTTGTATCACAGGCGGCTGTTGGGGTCAAGGGAGGAATGACACTGATTGAATATTTTAATTAGAATCTGATCATAGGGGAGGTGCCAGACAACTGGAGGACTGCTAATACGATTCCACTTCACAGTAAGGGTGGGAGAGATAGACCAGGGAACTATAGACGAGTGAGTATTAGATCACTGTTAAGGAAACTACAGGATAAAATAGGGAAGGAGAAAATCGAACTCCAATCAGAGTCACAAGGTTTGATCAGAGATAATCATCGTGACTTTATCAGAAGGAAGTCGCATCTAATGGATTTGATTGAATTAGTTTGAGGAGGTCGATTGTTTAGTTTTGTAGGAAGGTCTCTGACAAATTTCCAGCCGGGATACTGAGAAATAATGTAAAATCTCACAATATGAAGGATACCTTGACAGGTTACAAGGAGAAATGTCTTAATGGCAGCAGGCAGAGGGTGGTGGGAGAAGGCTGTTTGTGTGACTGGAGACCAGTGTCCCCTGGTGTACCACAGGGATCAGTGCTGTGTCCCTTATTGTTTGTGTTATTCATAAAAAAAGATGTGAATGTGGAGGGGGCTAGGTGGAGAGTGGGGGAGGTGTGAGAAGTAACTGTATGTTTGACATTAAGATTGACCGGATGGTTCGCAGTGAGGAGGAAGATGCAGATGATTGGTCAGATGGGCAAATCAATGGCAGATGGTATGTAACCCTGATAAATATGAGCTGATGCACATTGGGAGAAGGAACCAGACAGGGGAGGACTCAATGAATGGCAGCACACTGGGAACTTCAGGGTGTGTTTCTCCACACATCCCTGAATGTGACTGGACAGGTTAATGGACTAGTTAAGAATTGGACCTTGGGTGTAGCATTTCCTAATCAGGAGTAGATTATAAGAGCAATACAGGGCTTTGGAGTACTGTATGTAGCTCTGGGAGCCACATTCCAGGAAAGATGTGATTGTACTGGAGAGGGTGCAGAGCTGATTCACCAGGATGTTTCCTGGGATGGAGCATATCAGCTATGGAGATAGGCTGGATAAGCTCGGGTTGTTTTCTTTGGAGCAGAGAAAGCTGAGGGGTCAGGGATTCAGAAGGATAAGATTATGAGGGACATGGACAGGGTGGATAGACAGCAGCTGTTCCTTTTAGTCAGAGGGTCAAGAACAAATGAGCCCAATTTAAAGTGAAAAGTTTGAGGTTCAGAGAGGATTTAAATATTTTTTTCACCTTGAGGATGTGGGGTTCTGGGATTACTTCCTGAGAAGGGGGATTATCACGAGTAACCTCACAATCATTAAAAAGTATTTGGACGAGCACGTGGAAGTGTCATAACATTCCAGGCTATGGGCCTGGTGTAGGAAAGTGGGACTAATATAGATTGTGCTGTATTTCTGTTGGCACAGAGTCTGTGCTCCTGTGAGTGTATGGTGTGTAAGGTCAATTATTGAGCAGTCTAAGGCAGGAATTGATGGCTTTCTGAAGAGTATATTCACAAGGGTTAAAAGAGTGAACTGTAATAGCTGGTTAAATTATGTCAATGTGAGAAATATGAGAAAACAAGTACAGTTTCCTTACAGTTTGAAACCAGAGAATAGAGAATGGGAAACAGGGAAATGGCAGAACTATGAAGCCACTACTTCAGTTCTGTCTTCACAGAACTTTCAAACAATACAAGGAAAACCGAGTCTGGTGGAGGAAAATGATAGAGTACATTGAACATAGAACATAGTAAGTAAATGGTTTAGGAGAAATTATTGTGGCTGAAAGTATTGGTCATAGGCAACACTGACGGAGATTTATGAAATGGGAATTATGTTTGAGAAACAGAATGGGAGACAAATGAAAGAGAAACAATGGATGTAAAACATGTGGATTTTTAGAAAGATTTTGGTAAAGCTCCAAGCCCAATTTGCAAAATCAAATCTGAGTGGATTGGGGTCTAATATATTGCAATGTTTCTAGAATGGGACAGCTGGCAGGAAACGGTGAGTAGAAATAAACAGACTCGTCAAGCAACAGCCTGACATTGTCTGTAAGGTATGATTCTGTGAGTATGACTATATCGCAGACACCCCATTATCTACCCCGAATATCTCCTGTCTTATCAGCAGGACGGACACAGCAGAAGTGGTGGCACAGTGGGATACAGTTTGAAGGGAATTGCTCTTGGAGTCCTCAACAGTGACTCCATATCCCATGAAGTCTCATGGCATTACTTTGCACATGGGAAAGGAAACCTCCTGCTGATTACCATGTACCAGCCTCTCTGAACTGATGAATCAGTACTCCTCCATGCTGACCAACACTTGGAGGAAGCACTGAGGGTAGCACGGACGCAAGATCTACTCTGGGTGGGGGATTTCAATGTTCACCAACAAGAGTATCTCAGCGACAGCATTACAGCGAGCTGGCCAGGCCCCAAAGGATAGAACTGCTCGACTGGTTCTGCAGCAGGTGGGGAAAGAACCAACATGAGGAAAATACAAACTTGAACACAGCCTTACTAATCTGCCAATTACAGAAGTATCTGTCCATGATATTATCGGTAAGAGAGACCACCACATAGTCATTGTGGAGACAAAATCACACCTTCACATTGAGAATAACCTCCACCATTTTGGGTGGTACTATCACGTTGCTAAACAGGGCAGACTTCGAACAGATCTAGCAGCTCAAATCTGGATGTCCATAAGGTGTCGTGAGTCATCAATAGCAGCCAAGTTGTACTCCTGCATAACCTCATGGCCTCCCGCATATCCCCCTCACAATTGCCATCAATCGAGAGAATCAATATTGGTTCAGTGGAGTGTGCAGGATGGCAGGAGCTGCACCAGGCATACCTGATAATGAGGTGTCAGCCTGGTGAAGCCACCAATCAGGACTACTTATGCGCCAAACAGCATAAGCAGTAAGTAATAGACACAGCTAAGTGATCCCACAAGCAAAGGAACAGGTCTAAGCTCTGCAGTCCTTCCACATCTAGCCGAGAAACGTTGGGGACAATGAAACAATTCACTGGAGGAAGAGATTCCACAAATAACCTCTTCCTCCATGATGGAAGAGCCCAGCCCTTCAGTTTATAAGATAAGGCTGATGCATTCGCAACAACCTTCAGTCAGAAGTGCTGAGTGGATGATCCATTTCAGCCCCCTCCAGTGGTCCTCAGCAATTCAGTTACCAGTCATCAACCAATTTGATTCAGTCCACTCGATATCCAGAATCGATTGCAGATACTGGATACTCTCCAAAGAGTCCATACTCTGACAACATTCTGGCAATAGTACTGACAACTTGTGCTCCATAACTTGCCACTCCCCTAGCCAAACAATTTCAATACAGTTACAACAATGGCTTTTCCTGATTACGTGGAAAATTACCCCAAGTAATCATTGTTCCTGTATGTAAAACGCAGAACAAATCCAATCCGGCCAATTGCCATCCCATCAGTCTCCTCTCGATCATCAGTAAAGTGGTGGAAGGTCTCAGTGTTTTTAAGTAGCACTTGCTCAGTAATGCCCTGGTCAATGACGCCCAGTTTGGGCTCCACCAGGGCCACTCAGCTCCTGATCTCATTACCGTGATTCAAACATGGACAAAAGAGCTGAATTCCAGAGGTGGGGTGAGAGCGATATCCCTTTAAATCAAGGCTGCATTCGACTATGTGTGGTATCAAGGGGCCTTAGCAACACAGGAATCAATGGGCATCGGGGCAAACTCCCCGCTGGTTAGAATCATACCTGACACGTAGGAAGGTGGTCATGGTTGATAAAGGTCAGTCAAGTCAGCTCCAAGTCTGTAGGAGTCCCTCGGGCAGTGACCGAAAACTTCTTCAGGGCTACTTCATCAATGACCTTCCCTCCATTTTAAGGTCAGCAGTGGGGATGTTCGCCAATGATTGTACAATGTTCTGCAACATTTGTGGCTCCTCAGATACTGAAGCAGTCCATGTTCAAATGAGACAAGATCTTGACAGTATCCAGGCTGACAAGTGGCAAGTAATATTCAGGCCACACGAATGCCAGGCCATGACCATCACCAGTAAAGTACAATCTAACCTGCCACTTGGCATTCAATGGTGTTACTATCACTGAATCCCCCAGTGTCAAATTCCTGGTGGGTAATCATTGCTCAGAAACTCACTGGTCTCGCCACATGAACACAGTAACAATAAGAGCAGGTCCGAAGCTAGGAATACTGCGGCGAGTAACTCACATCCTGACTTCCAAAAGTCTGTCCATCATCTACAATGCATAAGTCAGAAGTGTAATAGGAGACTCCCAATTTGTCTTGATGAGTGCAGCCCCAATAACACTTAAGAAGCTTTATACCATCCAGGACAAAGCAGCCAGTTTGACTGTCCCTTCATCCACAATGCTCCACCATCAACGCTCAGCAGCAGCAGCAGTGTTTTACTATCTACATGCTGCAATAAAATGATCCACCAAAGATCCTTAGAGACCATCTTCACAACTCCCATGTCTATCTAGAAGGACAAGGGCTACAGATGTATGGGAATACCATCATCTTCAGGTTCCCTCCAAGCCAGTCACCATCCTGACTTGGAATTTTATCACCGCTCCTTCACAGTCACTGGGTCAGAATCCTGGGATTCCCTCCCTAATGGCATTTGAGGTCAACCAAGCAGGTGGACTGCAGCGTTCAACAAGGCAGCTCACCACCACCTTCTCGAGGGCAACTAGGGACGGGCAATAAATGCTGGCCCAGCCAGTGACTCCGAGATTCACGAAATAAATTAATAGAAATTAACAGAGGACGGTTGTTGAGATGTCGCAGGGATCGGTGCTTGGGGCCCAGCTGTTCACAATGCCCTTTAAACATTTGGTTACTGGAATCAGATACAATATATCCCAGCCTGCTGACAGCACTAACGGATGTGGGATTGTGAATGGGTGAGGAGGTTATAAAAAAGCACCGAGAAGACAAGTGGAGTGAATGGGTAAATACGTGACAGATGGAGAACAATGTGGATAGAGGAGACGGTGTGCTCTTTGGTGGAAACGATAAATTGGCAGCCTACCATTTGAAAGGGATTGGTTGAAACATGTTGATCTACAAAGGGACGTATGCTCCTGTTTGTTGTTTCCTTCTGCATAAACCTCTGAGGCCCCTGCAGCGCAGTGAGTTCTGTAACCAGAAGTCAATACTGGGCATGGCATTGGCACGCTGCCC